>NC_138540.1:67746104-67935664 GCF_964234715.1 Podarcis melisellensis | reverse complement strand
CATTTAGTTTTTCACCAGAATCTGTAACTTTGGTAGCATGCAGAACACAATGCATTTAAAGTGCATGGCTTCCCACAAGGAATCTTGGGAGTTGTATTTAATCTCACAGAGCTACAATTCGCAGCAACCATAACAAATGAGGAGTGTTTTTGTGTGTGGAAGATATGTGTCTTAAATCAATGGCTACTAGCCATGATGGCGATGCCCAGTCAGAGTCTTCTGAATACCAGTATGCTCTTTCTTTCCAGTCCTGCTTCCCATAGGCATCTGATTGGCCACTGTGAGAACAGGATGCTGGCCTCCATGGGCCACTTGTCTGATGCAGCAGGGTTGTTCTTTACTCATGGTGTGCATCAGCCTTAAAGAAGCAGATTACACACCTCACATCACAGCTACCATAGGAGCCAACGGTTCTAGGGGCCGAGGGGGGTCTTTGCCCCCCCAAGTAAAATATTTGAGGGGGCTGCCCCCCTAAAGTTGATGGGCATTGTCATTCAAATAGTGTGCGTACACCGCATCATGTGATTGATTGTGTGGGGCGGAGAGTATTTTATTCAAATTGGCACCCCTGACAGCAACACTTTCCCCAGTTCCTTGCCCTTTTCGTAAGGGCAATTGAGGGCACCCACCTACCCACAGAGAATATTTCAGAATCATTTCCCTAGGCAAGGAGTTGACGCACCTTCTATTCAATCCCACTCTGAATTCAGCTGCTCCGACACGTGTGTGTGTGCGCGCGCGGGGGGGGGCGCAGCTCGGTTGATTCTCTGCCCCCGCCCCCTGTTTCTTCTTCGCCTTCTCCGTAACCCCTCCCCTCTTGGGCCACGAACTCTTTCCCTCTACCAAGTTTGAAGCGGGAACTGGGCTGGCAGGGAGCGAGCGAGGGAGCGACCTACCTTTTCCAGTTTCAGCCTTAGGGAAGGAGAGCGTCTCGCTCCGCGAATGAACGCAAGGCAAGAAAAGAGCGGGAGCAAATCTCTTCCAAGCGCGATCGCGAGCACGACAATTAGTGCTGAGTTCCGAGCAGAGTAACCCGATACGAGAGAGAGAGAGAGACTCCGGAGACAGAGCGTGTGCGTAAAAGCGCACGAGAGAAAGACTGCAGAAGGAGCCAAAGAACAAATAACGGACTTGGGCGCAACAGAAGCGGGATCTAGCAGAACGACGCAAAGGGAACCTCTTCTGGAGAGGGCAGAGAGGAGGCAGGTGGGCTGGGATCCAGCGGATCTGGCTGGGTCTCTGCGCCGCCTCTGCCTCTGCCTCTCTCTCTCTCCCCCTCCCCACGTGGCTGCTCCATTTTGCCCTGACTGCGCGAAGGCAGGAGGAGGGGGACCAAGGAGGAGGAGGAGGAGGCATCCACTGCGCTTGGGCCGCCGCGAAGGCGCCTTTGCGGGGGTGGGAAGAAGCCGGGAGCAGCTGCCGAGACTGTGGGGAGCCCGGCGGCGTGGCGCAAGGTAATGGGGGGAGCAAGGGAGAGTCCGCGCCGGGCGCTTCGTGCGTCCGCCCTCGGTTCCTGGGCTCGAACTTCCTTTGGCACCTCGTGGAGAGAGAGGGAGAGGAGCGGGCTGGGGCTTTGATGTGGGACGCGGTTTGGCGGAGCGAAGACGCGGCAAGGCTTGGCGACAGAGGAAGGGGGGCTGTTTTCGTGGGGAGGTGGGAGGGGGTGTCTTTGCCTCTTCCCGGCAACAGATCCTCCAGGCTGGGGAAACTCCTCCTGTTGGGGAGCGACCCGCTTTGTGCTTTGCCCGCTATCCCATTATAAAAGGAGTAATAATGTTCATAATATGACCATATAAGCCCCAGAGAGAGAGAGAGAACTTCGTAGGAAACTGGCTTTTGCGGAGTCAAACCATTGCGCTGCCCAGCTCAATATCCTCCACGAGGGCTCTCCTGGGTTTCAGGCGGAAGCCTCCCCACCCCCTCCGACCCTACATGCAGATGCCGGGGATCGAACCCAGGAGCTTCTGCATGCGCAGCAGATGTCCGGCCGCTGACTTGCGGCCCTTTCCCCTTAATTTGCACGTGGGCCCCGTGGAACTGACGTGTAGATGTGTGCATGTATGTGTGTGTGTGTGTGTGTGTGTGTGTGTGTGTGAGAGAGAGAGAGAGAGAGAGAGAGAGACCACTTGGATACAAAACCACTGCTCCCAGTAAATCTCCGTGGATCAAGCCCTCTACCATTCCACACCCCCCCCCCGCAAAAAAGATGAAACAGGAATGCCCAACCAGGGAGGAGTGAACTTTTCTCCCCCCCCCAAACAGTCAGCAACACCCCCCACTCCATCAGGGGGTTGTGTGTTGTTACACAGGCAGAGATATAAGAGGAACCTTTGCTCATATAAGGTAAGCCAGAGGTCCCCATACATTTAAAACCCACTTAGCGTACATTTAATGCACATGACTTCACTCAAAGAAACCTAGGAACTGTAGTTTCTCCCCCCCTCACAATTCCTAGCACCCTTTATTAGACTACAGTTCCCGGGATTCTTTTTGGGGAGAGGTGCTTTAAATGTGCGTCAAAATGTGCTTTAGATATATGGTGTGGATGGACTTAATTTTCATATGCATCCTTTTGGTTTTTCTTGCTGTTTTGTGCCCAGCCAAACAAACAAACAAAACCAGAAACTAGTCTGTGAGAAACTCACAGAGGTTTTCTTCTTTCCCCCCACTTCCAAGCTCACCTTTGCAAAGAGTCTGTGCCTGCAGCCTGCTCCCTCCCCCTTCCTGACATGTTTCTCTTCGGATGGCTCAGGAAGAACCAGCAAGCTGGGATGCTCCACTTCTGAGCTCCTCTCTCTTCCTCCATCCTCTACGGGAGAGCAGAGCCAGGTGCCGCTGGGGGAATAAGCCAAAGGCAAGGCGATCAGCCCACACACTTGAAGCAATGCGGTGGTGGACGAACGGTAGGTGGCTCTTTCAAGTTGATTCCCCTGTGGGCTGGGGTAGGTGGGTTGCGTTGCCGTTCGGGGGTGCAGCATCTCCGAAACGGGTGTCGGGGGCATGCAAGATGTTTGGATGCATTTGTTAGAAAGGGAACATTTTATACTTAGAGGGTGTTAAACTCTGCACTTAATGTTCTTGCGGGGGGGGCGCTCTTTCTTTAAATGGTAAGGTGTATTAATTACTCTGCTTACTTCAGAAGCTAGTAAGGCAACCCTACTGTGTTGGGGGGGGTTTTGGGGAGCGGGGCTGCTTGGGGGGGGCAGCTTTTTATGCTGCCTGCAATGCCTAGCCTGATGGCACCGCTGCCTGAATTCACTCGCAGAAAGCTTCAAATCTCTCCTTGGACAGCCCCAAAATGACATTCCTAGAAGTGTTATAAGGGCGGGGGGGGGGTGACCCAAAGAGACCTGAAAATGGTTGAAGTTCTTGTCTGAACACAACACTGAGCTAGGCATTTATGCCAGACTCAATGCAGACTCTTGCTTTCTCAACTGCTGTGCCTCAGATTGGCCAGAGGGCTAAAGTCAGACAGTTGGGGCTCCCCCCCCAGCTGTTTCCTTCGTTGATCTAGGGATCCTTGGGGCAGTTCAGGAGAGGGGTGGGTTCAGGAAGAGAAGGAACATCCGTTGTTTGAAGCCCAAAGCTTAAAGCTCTTGAAGGAAGACTGGGGGTGGAAGCATGTCCATAAATCTAGATTCTTGGCGCGGTGACAAAATCATAATAATAATAAAAAACAACCCTCCCGGGTTTTATAGGACTGGTGGGGCTGCAGAAGTGCCTGTAGCATTTCATTGTTTTTTAATCGAGGAGGCGGCTGTGTGCCTGAGCATGGCTATGTGCAGGGAGGGAGAGAGGGAGGGAGGGAGAGAAGCCCCTTGGCAGGTATCCATCCACTGTTGATAAAAAGAGATTTAAACGCAAGGAGACAGGCTTTACAGCCCGAGAGAGAGAGAGAGAGAGAGAGAGAGAGAGAGAGAGAGAGGAGAGATGCAGTGGGGTGAGAGTTCAAGACAGTGTCAGGCAATATCCTAGTAAAACTAGCTGGATTCATAATTTCTCCTCTGGGGAAGGGCCATAGCTGAGTGATAGAGCATCTGATTTGCATGCAGGAGGTCTCAGGTTCAGTTCCTGGGGCTGGGACTGTCTCTTGTCTGAAACCCCAGAGAGCTGCTGCCAGTCACTGTAGAATAGATCATGCTGAGCTAGATAGACGAATGTCCGACCCCAGTTAGAAATTAGCCAGGTGCCAGGCGCGTTTTTCAACTGGCACGGGTCCATTGTGACCACTTGGAGATCTCTGGATGCCAGGATGGCGACCAATGTAGCCAGTGATCAGGAACGATGGGAGCTATAGTCCAAAACGTATGGAGGGCGCCAGGTTGGGGGAGGATTATCTGAGCTGCTGTTGTCAATTCTGACTGGCAGGAGTTCTCCAGATCCACTGGCAGAGAAGTCTTTCCCAAGTTATCTGATATCATTTTTTTAATTGGAGATGCTGTGACTTGAGCCTAGGGCTTTGCAAAGCATGTCCTGTGCCAATGAGCTGACTCTCAAGTGAGCATAGAATTGCAGCCTTAATTACACAGGGTGGGATTCAGTTAGGTGTTACTCAAAGTAGACCCACTGCAATTAATGGACCTAACAGAGCTATGCCCATGAATTTCCATGGTTCTGCTATGAATCACACTTCATTGAATTCCACACATACCTTAAAAGATCCATAGATGTCAAATATCCCCATTCACTTGGCACATACTCACCTTGCTGCAATAACGTGACCTACTCTCTCCTGTTCTTTTACCATTGTTGGAAAAAAGTTATTAAGCACAAAAAACCCCTCTCTCCTCCCTTTGTTGCAACCTTTCCTGTATAGAGTAGAGGATGATTTTCAATAGCTAACGGGGGATCAACATTTACGGTGCAATTCTGTATAATTGAGTTCAATGGGGCTTACTCCCTGGTAAGAAGTCTCTTCCCACAGTTTTGTTTAAGGAAACTCTCCCCCCCCCATGGGGATTTTAGGCTGTGATGCAGAAAACCCCCACCTCATTTCAGAAGACTTTTTCTTTAGCAGTTGCTTAATCAGAGCTCCCAAACTGTGCTTTAGACTCCTCTTATTAATGTGTGTGATGCAAAACATGGATGAGCAGCGTGGAGGGAAATGGTTATAAAACCTCTTGAGAGATTATCTAGAACTCAAATTATGACTCAAGCCTTTCCCCACTGTTTATTGCACAGCAGAAATTATTATCGTTATGCTTCCATCAATGTAACATTCATTTGCAAACGTGAAAAGCAAAAAGCCACCTTAGCTCCATGCAGAGCACACACGTTATATTGAAAGGTTTAGTCCCTGGCATATCCAGCTAAGGCTGAGAAAGGTCCCTGTGTCAGATTCCCTGGAGAGCAGCTGCCAGTCAGTGTAGAACGTGCTGGGTGAGATGGACCAGCTATCTGACTTGATAGTTTTCTGCATTTGTATGATGCTCTTCAAATACATTCGTAATTTTCAGCTCTCACTTTAAGCAGTGCTGGTCCAAACTAAAAGTGGAGTTTCAAGAACATGTTGATGCCCCATCAAAGGACAATTTCTTTTTTTTCAGGGGAAGGCAAAGGAATCCCAAAATGGAGTGGTGGGACAGAATGTGTCCATGCAACACAGCAAGGCAGTGGATGTTTCCCTCGTGGCATCCGTTCTATCAGACTGCAGAGTAGGGGGAGAGAAGGAAGGCAGGACTATTATTCCATTGGCTCTGCTGAGAGACCATCTACTGCCTTGGGTTCTACCTCAGCCTAGTGGTAGCATCCATTCCATAAGGCTGCAGAGCAGAGAGAAGCAGGGCTATTCCGTTGGCTCTGCAAAGAGACCATCTGCTGCCTTTGACTCTGCACCCAAAAAATGTCCCGTAGCAGCAGCCATTCCATCAGGCTACCTAAATTGTTTCCTAGTTGTTACGAGAACGGTAACTTTCAGAACTTGTGCCTGCCTTTTTCCTTCTCCTTCTCCATCCCTGTTTCCTTTTGTGTTACGTCCTTTAGATTCTAAGCTTGAGGACGAAGGCTGTGTGACTTTGCAAGTCCCCCTGGGAGTCTTTTTGCCTGAAGGGTAGGATAAAAATGCTTGTTGTCAAGGGAGCCTGTCTGCCATCCTAAAGGGGACCTTCCTTCCCACTTAAACATACATTCAAAGTAAGGGCAAAGGATTGGCATTGTTTGCTCTCATTGACATTGCCCTATAGCCGGACCTGATTGGCTCTGCGACACCGTGGTGCCATCGTGTTCACTGTGTGATCCCTAATTGGTTGGGATCGCAGCAAAAAAGGAGAAAGCCTTTACAAATGGCACAGAAACAGCAGCATGGCATGAATCCCTAGTTGGAAGACTACTGCAGTATTTCAGTAAAAATGAGATATGCCCCCTTGCGCCCATACTCTAGTGTAACAAAGTAATGGCATGTAATGGCAGTAATCCTATACACTCGCCCTGTTCATTCCCTTTCCCTTTCAGTGCTTTGCATAGGAACATAGGAAGCTGCCTTATATGGAGCTGTCAGACCATTGAGTCATCTTACTCATTACCTTTGACATTGACTGGCAGTGACTTTCTCAAACGTCAAGTGGGCTTTCCAACCCCGTCCTACTTGGAAGTGCTGGACCTAGGGCTCTCCCGCTGAACTATGACTCCTTGGTCTCCCTCGTGGCGTTTTCCAGATTGTAAGCTTCTTGGGGCAGGGATCTGACCACCTTGGAATAAGTCTCGAATTAGTTCTCTTCCTAAGACAGTCTGCATTAGCAGATGGCATTTCATCAGTCTGTGGTAATACCAAGTGCTTTGGTGGTTTGGCATGGCAATTAAAGGGAAATGCTGGGGAACAAATTGGCAACTGTTTCACTCTGAGGAACTCAGGCGACACACATGTAAGCCATTTGTTGAACTAGGAAGGCTGGGGAGTTCCATGGAGGAGCATTTAACATCATGCATTTAAAAAAAAGAAAAGAAATATGGATATGCCCAAGTGCAAAACATGTTGCTCTAGATTTCTGGCTTAATTATTAAGGATGGGAACCAGCTTCGCTTAAAGAATGCCAAAGTGCTGAGTAGAAATGCTTTGCAGGAGTTGGCCGCAGTGTGCTAAATGGTCCCACGGGTATGAGTCAGGGTATATTTTTACTTTTTTGCTTTCTGTTATCCAGAGATTCCAATTACAGTCGTATCTTGGTTGTCAAATGCCCTGGAACTTGGACGTTTTGACTCCCGATTGCCGCAAACCCGGAAGTGATTGTTCCGGTTTGCGAACGTTCTTTGGAACCCAAACATCTGATGGGGTCGGAGCTTCCTGCAGCCAATCTGAAGCTGCGCCTTGGTTTCCAAACATTTTGGAAGTCGAATGGACTTCTGGAATGGATTCCGCTTGACTTCCAAGGTATGACTTTATATATATATATATATATATATATATATATATATATATATATATATGCAGGTTTTGGTGTCCTCGGGTGTCTTCCCGTGTAAAAGTTGGGGTGTCTAGGCGACGTTTCGACGAGGTCTCACTCGTCATCTTCAGGCTGGTGCTTTCGGCTTCTTGTTACTGGATGCATTCCTGTACCCGTGAACCTGCATTCCTGTACCCGTGAAAATCTACGAAAGCAAATATATATATATATATATATATGCAGGTTTTGGTGTCCTCGGGTGTCTTCCCGTGTAAAAGTTGGGGTGTCTAGGCGACGTTTCGACGAGGTCTCACTCGTCATCTTCAGGCTGGTGCTTTCGGCTTCTTGTTACTGGAACAGAGCAGGATCTCAGTGTTTGAGTTCCTATAAATACTGTTGAGGGGGTGTGGTGTATAGCCTCCAATGTTCTGGGCAGAGAGGAAGTTCCCAGGCTAGTGTGCCTTTTCTTCTTTTGTTCCTTAATTACTTGAGGGATATCTTGAGTGATTTCTTGAGTGATATCCTGAGTACCACTTAGGTGGGTCACTCAAGATATCCCTCAAGTAATTAAGGAACAAAAGAAGAAAAGGCACACTAGCCTGGGAACTTCCTCTCTGCCCAGAACATTGGAGGCTATACACCACACCCCCTCAACAGTATTTATAGGAACTCAAACACTGAGATCCTGCTCTGTTCCAGTAACAAGAAGCCGAAAGCACCAGCCTGAAGATGACGAGTGAGACCTCGTCGAAACGTCGCCTAGACACCCCAACTTTTACACGGGAAGACACCCGAGGACACCAAAACCTGCATTCCTGTACCCGTGAAAATCTACGAAAGCAAATATATATATATATATATATATATATAT
Source organism: Podarcis melisellensis (assembly GCF_964234715.1). Classification (NCBI taxonomy): domain Eukaryota; kingdom Metazoa; phylum Chordata; class Lepidosauria; order Squamata; family Lacertidae; genus Podarcis; species Podarcis melisellensis. The sequence goes on along the minus strand of NC_138540.1, from coordinate 67,927,414 downwards.
ATATATATATATATATATATAGAGTATCCAGATTTCTCAGGGGTCTCTTCCAATTCTAGAGTTCTATTATTTCCATGTGTCTCTCCTCCCCTCCTCTCACTGCATGTTGTCCCCTCCCTCACCGACAGTCTTAGTGAAACGTGATGTGGGTTTTCAGAACAGAGCTGTGGCTCCATGGTTGAGCATCTACTTTGCACATGGAAGGTCTCAGGTTCACCCCCCCAATATCTCAAAGTGGCGCTGGGAAAGTATCTTGCCTGAAACCCTGGAGAGCTGCTGACAGTCAGTGTAGGTCAGGCATAGGCAAACTCGGCCCTCCAGATGTTTTGGGACTACAACTCCCATCATCCCTAGCTAACAGGGCCAGTGGTCAGGGATGATGGGAATTGTAGTCTCAAAACATCTGGAGGACTGAGTTTGCCTATGCCTGGTGTAGGCAGTACTGAGCTAGATGGACCAGTGAGTCTGACCCTGTATCTGATGTGCCTAACATTTCTGATTTGGTATGTTTGAATGATGTGCTTCTTCTGGCTTTAAACCATCATCTTATCTACCACCCCACCTATTTACAGATTCATAGAATACATAGAACATGTATTTGTGTGGTGTATTTAAAATATTGCATCTAGCTACATTTTACTCAAGAGTAGACCCATTGAAATTAATGGACCTAAGTTAACCACACCCACTGATTTCAGTGGGTCTAGCACTGAAGGCAACCCTGTGCTTCCCAGAAAAGATAATTGCAACTCTGAAATGGGCTTTGCTTGTATCCATATAGGGTGTTGCAGGAATTAACGTTCTGAAACCACGTATTTCTCTGACCCGCATCGCTGTAGAGTAGGGCAGCAAGGGAGGAAAGGGCTCCTGCACCTTTAATAGTTGTGCAGGAAGAGGGGGTTTCTACAGACTGTCGTGTGGCCCTCCCCTTATGTCTAGCTGCCCTGCCATTCAGTGCAGGGAAAAGGGCCATGGCTCAGTGGCAGAGCATCAGTTTTGCAGGCCGAAGGTCCCAGGTTCAATTCCTGGCATCTTCAGGTAGGGATGGAAATGTCCCCCATCTGAAGCCCCAGAGAGCCGCTGCCAGCTTCTGCTGCCAGTATGGAGGGAGATGAGCCCATGGTCAGACTTTGGTGTGAGGTTGGATGAGGGTGAACAAACTGAAGCTTGATCGAGACAACACAGAGGTGTTCCTGGTGAGTCAAAAAGTCAGACAGGCTCTCCCTGAAAACTCCGGTTCGCTGTTTGGGTGTGTTCCTGGATTCAACCCTAAGGTTAGATGCCCAGGTTTTTTGGGGGGGTGGCAGCTGTACCCCTTTCTGAAGATGTCTGATCTGGCCATAGCGATGCACAGCTTAGTTACACCCTGTTTGGATAACTGTCATGTATTCTGCACGGAACGGCCTTTAGGAAGTGCTGGGGAATTTCAGCGGGTCCAAGATGCTGCTGCCAGATTGCTGACCAGAGCTGGTTATAGGGAGAACAGAAGCTCCTTGTCACAACAGTTCCACTGTTCATTTCAATGTGCTGGCTTTGACCTACTAAGCCCTCTACGGCTTGGGTCTAGGCTACCCAAAGAACCTTATCTCCCTGTATGAGCCTGCCTGAGCTTTGAGAACTTCTGAGGAGGCCTTTGTCTCAGTCTTGCCACCTTCACAGACAGGTTGGTAAGGACACAAGACAGGGCCTTCTCAGTGGCTGCTCCCAGATTAGGAATTTGCTTCCATGGAAAACTAGGCAGGCCCTCTCTCTGCTTTGCTTTCACCAGCAGGCAAAGACTTTTTTTTTGTACAGACACTAACTGGCTGTCTTCTGAGGGTGGGTGCTGTACATGTTGTCTTTTGTGTGTGCTTCCAAACAGTGTCAAGTGTATCTAAGGCTGTTTTTAAATAGGGCTACTTAAAAATATATATATATTGATTGTATGTTTTTAGCTGCATTTGTTTCAATTGATGCTGGGAGTCTCCTAAGATCCTGTAAGAGGGGAAAAGGCGGAATATAAATAACATGAAACATAACATAGGCAGCTTCCTATGTAAGTGTAGCCAGATTTCTGTACATGTGAGTTTTCCCTTACAAGGCAAAATAGCATCTTTGGTGAAATTGCTTTAGTTGGGGAAATGATGTGGGAAAGAACAGCAGATCTCCCCTCTCTCAGCACCACTTCCCTGATCAAGATGGTGCTCCCATCCTTGAGGCAGTTCTTTGCCATTTTTAAAGAGACAGGAGATCAGATCTTCACCATCTCCTCTCCCCCCCCTTTCGACCTTTTACATCATTGTCACTAAAACCCAATTGAATATGGGTTGCAGTAAGTAGCTGAACGTTTGTAAGGTTTGTGCTGTTTCTCACTTGTAGACTCTTTGCAGAAAGAGCTCTGAAAACATGGATGAGGAACCTGCGGCCCTACAAATATTGCAGAACTCCCATCACCGTGAGCAATGTGCCATGCTGGCTGGGGCTGATGGGCAGTTCAACAACATCTGGGCGGCCGCAGTTAGCCATCCCTGCCTTAAAATGTCATCCCCTGTCAAGTATGGTTAACAGCATAAGAATTTGCAAGCTCAGAAAGACAAACATGGGGCTTCCCAACAGTCTGATTCTCTTATGCCATCCCTCCAACTACAGGCCCATACAGAACTGGCTGTGCTATGAGTTACCCTAGCTCAGCGGTTCTCAACCTGTGGGTCCCCAGATGTTGTTGGACTACAAATCCCATCATGTACAAATCCCATGTTTCTGTAGTCTTTGGTAGACACTGGATTGTGCCAAACGTAAAGGCTTCAGGCGGCCGACTCATTTGGTGACCCTTCTGCTTTGTGAAAGACTGCTGTTCCCTTTCCTAGCTAGAGAGCTGAGTTTAATTAGCAGTGTGGAAATGGGGGCGGGAGACAGTAGACTCCGTAATTAGCATTTGGCCATTGCACTGAACAGTTCAGCATGCCACTTCTGTCGTACAGAAGAATGCACCAGACAGGCTCAAGAGCCCTCCTTTATGAAAAGGAAAGGTTACTGCAATCCTTCGTTATTATTTATTTAATTTGTATGCCGTTCGAAGATCACAGGGCAGTTTGCAACAGAAAAATGAGAACACAAGAATACATAACAAAGCAAAAACAAGAATAAAAACTGACCACCAACCCACCTCCCACAACCACACTTAAAAGGCCATGAAATCAGCGAAACGCCTGGTTGAAGAGAAGCATTTTCACCTGGTGCCTAAAGATATGTAATGAAGGGCCAGTTGAGCCTCCCTGGGGAGGAGAGCATTCCACAAATGGGAAGCCACAGCAGAAAGGCTCATTCTAGTGTTGACACCCTCCGGACCTCTTGTGAAGGAGGCACACAAAGAAGGGCCTCAGAAGATGATCGCAGGGTCTGGGGCAGTTCATACTGGGAGAGACAGTCCTTGAGGTATTGAGGTCCTGAGCCATTTAAGGCTTTATAGGTCAAAACCAGCACTTCGAAACTTAAGTGGAAGCCGGTGCAGTCAGGCCAGGATTGGTGTAATATGCTCAAACCATCTCGTCCCAGTGAGCAACCTGGCTGCTGAATCCTACACCAACTGAAGTTCTGAAACCATCTTCAGAGGCAGCCCTATGAATAATGGTTTGCAGTAATCTAACCTAGAGGTTACCAGATACTCATGGAACTGTGGGTTTGATTCTGCAATGGCTGTGCGTACCTATTCCTCTGCCGGGAACTGGTGCATGCAGCCAAAATCAGCAGGATTTAGCCTCCACTCATCAGCTGATGAGCAGGTATTAAATCCTATTCAGTTTGGCTGTCTGTACCTATTCCTCTGCTGGGAACAGGCATGCCCAGCCAAAGTTCATAAGGGGCTGTTTGAAAGCCCTTTTGCAAACAGCCTTGCACTGCTCTTTTGGTGATTCAAAAAAGCAGTGTGGGATTGTTTGCAAAAGCTGTTTCAGAGAGCTCTGCACTGCTCTTAGGAGCCCCAACAGCCAGGACTTCACAGTGCTGTCAAATCTGATGTCGCTATGATGTCAGGTAATTGACAGGAGAGAAGCCCCAACCACCTGTCAGATTTGGGCCTCCAGGGGTGGAGAGATAAGGATCTGGCCTCCTGCCAAAAAAGGTTCTCCGCCCTTGATATATAGTTTTGAACTAAGCATCTAGTTCTTCTTCTGCAGGCTTCTGGGATTAATGCATAGCAACGGTGCCAGGGCCATAAACTCTGACATTGTAACCCTAGTGGGCATTGTACCAGCTATTTGAGTTTATTTCTGTGTGCACAATCTCTTAGCAGGCCTTCAGAATCAGTCTACGTGAAAGAGATAGATAGATAGAAAATGGAACTGAGCCCAGGAATTCTCGCTGCTTTTACGGAAATGACACTCTTCGCTTCCATCTCTCCTGTGACTCTGAGCTGATTGCTGCTGTGTGCCAACTTGTGGCTTGGGTCCAGCTCCGTAAAAAGAGCAGTTCTGTTGACAGCTCTCTGGTGGAGAGAGCAAAAGTGCCAGTTAACGAAGGGCACATTCACAGATCACGAGCCCGCTGCCAGCTCTTCCAAACTGGAGCATCCTTACCATTTTCAAACTTCTTTTCACATTCTTTTTGCATTAATCTCATGCCACATCAGGCCTTGTTGCTGCGTTTCCTGAACAAGAGCATTCAGTATGAAGGATGTGGCCAACATGACAGTCAAGTCTGGGCAATGGGATGGGCTTCCTTTAGTCCGTAGCTCAGCGGTAGAGCAGATGGTTTGCATGCAGTTCCCAGGATCGAGCCTTGGCATCTCGGGTTAGAAAGAGCAGGTGGCAAGCAATTGGAAAGAGACTCTGAGACCCCAGCCAGGCTGCCAGTCAGAGTAGACAACACTGGGTTAGATGGACAAAGAAGACAGCTTCCTGTTTTCATGATGTTTCTGATTCCCACAATATCCATGTCAGGATGCTCAGGACACCGAAATGTGGGATGACAGGGTGGGGAGAGAAACAACCTTTTAAGTTTGTGTTTATTGTATATAATAGGGACGCGGGTGGCACTGTGGGTAAAACCTCAGTGCCTAGGACTTGCCGATCGTATGATTGGCGGTTCGAATCCCCGCGGCAGGGTGAGCTCCCGTCGTTCGGTCCCAGCTCCTGCCCACCTAGCAGTTCGAAAGCACCCCTAAGTGCAAGTAGATAAATAGGTACCGCTTTATAGCAGGAAGGTAAACAGCGTTTCCATGTGCTGCGCTGGTGCTGGCTTGCCAGAGCAGCTTCGTCACGCTGGCCACGTGACCCGGAAGTGTCTCCGGACGGCGCTGGCCCCCGGCCTCTTAAACGAGCGCGTAACCCTAGAGTCGGACACGACTGGCCTGCACGGGCAGGGGTACCTTTACCTTATTGTATATTATGCCTTCCACCGCATGGTGGAGGTTAAGGCAGTGTTCATAGGACTCCTGAAAAGTCTCCCATCCAAAGATTGACCAGAGTAAGGTGGCTGCATCATATACCTTCAGATCATGTTGTCAAGTGCACATAGCTATATTGACATAACTATGCTGGCAGCAGTGTTAGAAGCTGATATATAAAAGCTATTCTCCATATGACCCCTTACACCGAGGTTACGGGCACACTAACAGAATGTTTAGGCCCCTTTTGAAAAAAAGAATATTACAAAACTGAAAAGGAATTGTGTGTATTGTCAGCTCCAGCTAAAATCTGACTCGTGCCATAGCACAGCACCAAAAAAAATGCTGCTGTGTGCCAGCCAGTCAGATGGTGGAGATGTCAGGTGCCATCTTGGCACCCGGGCATCTTCACTTGGTTGCAAATGACCAAATGCACCTGGCTAATTTCAAATACTGTTTGGCAGGGAGGGTTTTCATTGGAGTGTCAGCAGCTGGCACGAAGTCAGTAGCGGGGCTTACCTGACCTCCCGTTGCTGCTGCCTGCCAGGGGCAGAAGGGGCAAGGTTGGCACGGTGCAAATGCACTGGCAGAACCAATCCATATTCCTGCTGGTTCAATGGCACTGCTCCATCCTTGCTACGGCCCTGGCCCTGGCCCAGGAAGCTGCAGTAATGCTAGTGATGGGTAGTGAGATAAGTGCCACCACCTCATTGACATCTGCTGTGCTAAGCCTACAGTCCTGTGCCAGCTTACTTGGGAAAATGCCTTACTGACTACAGCAAGACTAACTTCTGAGTAAACATGCATAAGATTGCCTTATAAATCAGGGTTCAGGGAGTATAATAACATGCTGTTAGGGGCTTTTTTTGCAAAAAGCATTACTGGTGTAATGGTGCACACCAAGGACATTTTCACACATGGGATTAAGGGGAAGAAATCTGACGAAGATCACTTGTGAAAGTGAACCTACCTAATTTGCACATTTTCAGAAAAACAGGAGAATTGAAACACAGCTCTGCCATTTTAATGAGTCATAGTGTCCTGATGTAGCATCACTCCAGGCACTTTGGGAAAGTTAAACGATAGCTGTGAGCCTCCCGCTGAGCATTGCAACGCTGCTGTTGTAGCGGTCTACTCCCATTCTAGCCAGCGCAGGGGTTCACAAGAGGGCACTTTCCTCAGGGTCCTCTTAGTCTTGGAGCCCATCTTACTGAGAGCACAATGGGCTTCCCTTCAACACAACACACACTTCTTTTATCACTTGTGAATGGGCTTTCCAAAAGCTATGACTTGTTTGCTTATTATTGGCATTTTGTGTGTGTGTTTTATCAGTGGAAGGTTATCACCCCCCTTCCGTTCTCTGCAGATTAACACAGGTTACCATCCAAGCAGGAATTACCATATTTTTTGCTCTATAAGACTCACTTTTTCCCTCCTAAAAAGTAAGGGGAAATGTGTGTGCATCTTATGGAGCGAATGCAGGCTGTGCAGCTATCCCAGAAGCCAGAACAGCAAGAGGGATTGCTGCTTTCACTGCACAGCGATCCCTCTTGCTGTTCTGGCTTCTGAGATTCAGAATATCTTTTTTCTTCTTTTCCTCCTCCAAAAACTAGGTGCATCTTGTGGTCTGGTGCATCTTATAGAGTGAAAAACACGGTGTTTGCATGACACAGTTAATGTGATCGTATCATTTTTATAAAACAGAACTGATGGTACTTTTTGTGCATGTTCATTTTCGAACATTTATAGGGTGCTTAATCTTGTAAGTCTGGTGAGGTGTTAAGGTTCGTTTCACATGCTTTCTTTTTTAAACAAAAAAACACCCGCCAGTGAGTGTGTGACAGGTCCTTTTTAGACCACATTCTGTTGAGAAACCCATGTGGCTGTTCTGACCTATTTATCTGTCTAACCTTGAACGCAAGCCTGGACAGGAAAGAGCAATGGGAACAGAATTATAGGGATGACTAATAAGCAGCAGCGGAAACCTTGCTCCTTGGGGTCTTCAGGTTTGGCTGCCCCCATCCCAAGAATAATTTCCTGAAGGTGTGAGGAGCAGGGTAACCAAGCTCACATTCACACCATCCGGTTAAAGCACATGACTTTGTGCCAAAGAATCTCGGGAACTGTAGTTTGTTAAGGGTGCTTGGAATTGTAGCTCTGGTGTGTGTGTGTTAAGCTAACATTCCTAGGACACTTTGAGGAAGTGGTCTAAATGTGCTTTAAATGTATGGTGCAGATGTGACTCTCAGATGCTCCAAGGTGCATTAAAAAAAAACCTCAACCTCTTCTACAAGGAAAGGTCAAATACTTTGAAGGGGTTTTTGTTTGTTTGTTTGTTTAAGGGGGAAACCACCAGTAGAACCCTGTGTATGTCTACTCAGAAACAAGTCCTGTTGAGTTCAATGGGTTTTACTGCCTGCTGAGTGTGTGGACGCAGGTGGCGCTGTGGGTTAAAGCCTCAGCGCCTAGGACTTGCCGATCGAAAGGTCGGCAGTTCGAATCCCTGCGGCGGGGTGCGCTCCCGCTGCTCGGTCCCAGTGCCTGCCAACCTAGCAGTTCGAAAGCACCTCCGGGTGCAAGTAGATAAATAGGGACCGCTTACCAGCGGGAAGGTAAACGGCGTTTCCGTGTGCGGCTCTGGCTCGCCAGAGCAGCAATGTCACGCTGGCCATGTGACCCGGAAGTGTCTCCGGACAGCGCTGGCCCCTGGCCTCTTAAGTGAGATGGGCGCACAACCCCAAAGTCTGTCAAGACTGGCCCGTACGGGCAGGGGTACCTTTACCTTTACCTTTGAGTGTGTGTTCAGGGCTGCAGATTTTCAGTGGGACCTGCAACAAAATGTTGCGGCATGGAGTGCTCCTGTTCACTCTTCCAGTCCACAAGCCATGCCTTCTCCCACAATCCTCCATTCTGCTCTAGTTTTCCTACCCCTCCTCTGTCAGCAAGCTCAGCCCTTTGAGAGTGTGCAGCCCTTACTGTGTCACTTTTGGGGTAGCCCTCTTCATAAGTGTTTCGATTCCAGCGATTTTTCTATTTCTGAAAAATGTTGGGGTTTCTCCAAACCTGCTGATATTTCCCTCCTGTGCATAGACAGTCCTGTTTTGGAGACAGTGTTCCAGTACAGAGAAGGTGTGTGTGTGTACATAAATATGGACAAGCAGATAGAAATACTTTTTTCTCTTTCCCCTAATATCAGAGCATGGAAGTTACCCAGTGAAACTGATTCGTAGCAGATTCAGCATTCGTAGCAGAGAGAAACTTCTCCAAATCACACATACCTAATAGTGGGGTTCATTGTGGCATTGACCACTAGCCAAGATGGCTGTGAAGTGGAGTGAGAGAAATTCGGGGGGGGGAGAGAGAATCAAATTCCTCAAGGCTCTGTGGTGCAATGGGTCAGTGTGTCTTAGCTGTTTACCAGAAAGCTGCTGGTTCGAGCCCACCCAGAGAATTCCTGCATTGCAGGGGGTTGAACTAGATGACCCTTGCGGTCCCTTCCAACTCTATTATTAATTATTATTATTATTATTATTATTATTATTATTATTATTATTACATCTGAAGGCAGCCCTGTTTAGGGAAGCTTTTAATGTTTAATAGATTATTGTATTTTAATATTCTGTTGAAAGCCACCCAGAGTGGCTGGGGAAACCCAGCCAGCTGGGAGGGATACAAATAAATTATTATTATTATTATTATTATTATTATTATTATTATTATTATTATCATCATCATCATCATCATCATCATCATCTACTGTTCTGTGGTTCTAATACTTATTAGCAAAGAGGGCAATATGGCGCCTCCATGTTCCTAGGCAGTGTATCACTGTAGACCAGTTGTGGGAGAGGGCTATTGCACGGGCTTCCTGAAAGCATCTGGTTGGAAACTGTGGGAAACCGGATTGGACGCACCACTGCTGTGATCCAGCAAATTTCCTCTTATCACGCCTCTCATAACAAACTGGGTGGCTGAGTGCCAATCATCCAGGACCACAGAGGCTCTTCTTCTGATAGGTGCCACTTACAGTAAAGCCACATAACTGAGCTTGTAAGAGGTGAAATTACGCCGAAAGCGAATGTTCATTTGAAGGACCAGGGGAAAGCTGCTTACAGCGGACGAGATTTACCAGGGTTTGAGCCAGCGTTATTCTCAAAGCCAAAGAACCAGAATGTGCAGACAGCAGGGGATGATCTGGCACAGCCAGGCAGGTGACTCAGGTGACCCTTTAGGGCATCTTTATCCAAGAGACCCTGAACAGCCACAGAGGAAGAGAAAGCACTTCACACATTGTAGCTGATCTAAGGAGAGTTCCAAGTTCTTAGTTTCACTGGAGGTGGGGACTGGGGTGGTTCAAAGAGAGCCCCCAACTCCCTGGCCGAAAAGCTCCGCTATTTGGTCTTTTGTCTATGTTCAGTCTCTGGACTCTCTATTCAGACACTGGGATTTCCCAAACAGGACTTTGCTTCATAAGGTGCCAAGTGTTCGGGTGACCTTTGTAGCTTTGGCAGAACAGAGCCGGCGGTGCAGTAGGAAGGCAAGACTCAAAGTGGGTCGGCTACAAAGGAGGCTCTGAAGAAGCTGGGCTTGCAAACAAAAGTTTGGCTCTGGGTGCCGGAGGCAGGAAAAATACGCAAGCCTTTGATGTCTTACCACTCTCACTGTTTCTCCTTTTGTGCCTTTTCCCAGCCTGCCCTCAGCACTGCCTCTCTCTCTCCCCCCCCCCCCCAGCCACACTTTCTCTTTCCTCCCTGCTCAGCACCAGACTGAAATGTTTTTTGGCAGCCTGGGAGAAAAACAGTGAAGTTGGCCTTCTTAACTGTGGCCGGTTTGCGAGCATCCTGCTGGCATTTGCTATCATTAGCTGACTGACTCAGACCATTGGTCCATCCAGCTCTAACTTAGTAGCAGCGAGTCTTTGGCAGAGTTTCAGGTAGGAGCCTCACCTGGAGATGCTGGGAATTGAACGTGGGACCTTCTGCATGCAAGGCAGTTGCTCTCCCACGGAACTGCGGCCCTTTCCTTTACTCTCACGGCAACATTACTCCCGTTGAACTTGACTAGATGCTTGCATTCCATTTCCATCTGCTGGGTCTGTAGGTGTTTGAATCTTGAGCTGCCTTGAGAAGCTATAAATAAAGCAGTTACGGTTTTCCCTTTGGCTTAATGTGAGCCTGTAGAATACACAATTCAGGGCGCATTTAGTCTCTCTGGGTTTGCTTTGGAAACAGCCCCAGGCTGGCGCAATCAGGACTGGGCTGGGCTGGGCCAAGGGGATTAATTCTCTCCTTGGTCGGAAGCAGCAATGCTTCTGAATGCCACTTCTTGGAAACCACAGGAGGAGAGAGGGCTCTTGTGCTCAGATCCTGTTGCTGGTTTCCTCACAGCTGGGTGCTCTGAGGACAGGATGCTGGACTAGATGGGCCATTGGCCTGATCCAGCAGGCACATCTTATGTTTTCTCCCCCCGTCCTCAATGAACGCAGCCCTGACGAAAATCTCCCACACCTGAAGCTGCAGTTTGATCCAGGAGGGGATCTAGGCGGAGGACTATAGATCAGTGGTAGAGCCTTGCATGCAGAAGGTTCTAGGTTCCGTCCCTGGCATCTCCAGGTAGAGCTGGGAAAAAGCTCCTTCCTGAAACCCCAGCAAGTGTAGACAAGATGGAGCTGGAGGAAGCAGGAGGCAGTTTCCTGGAGGGGTCCTAAAACTTGGCGTTAATGTCCAACAGGAAGTAAGAGGCTGCAATGAATAAGCACCTCTCACTGAAACCCATCTTCTAAAGGGGGTGGGGGAATTGCAGCAATGGATAATACTGTGCACTGCATAATGTGGACATGTTGTAGGAGACCCTGCAAAATAAAATAAAAAGAAAGCGCCGTCCTTTGCATGCTCCATTTCCCCTTTTTGGAACACCAGACATTTTTGAAGCCAATTAGCAAAGTGAGAGCGCAGGAAATTAGACAACGTAGCCACCTATTTATGGAAAATCAGAGCATATTTGTAATGTGCTGATGTGATGAGCTACAAAGCGATATTCATCTCTGTGAATGTTGGAAGATTCAGGACGGATGGAGCAAAGTGCTTCCTCACGCAATGCATAGTTAGATTTGCTGCCCCAAAAGGTGGCGATGACCGCCGGCTTGACTGACTTTATGCAAGGATTAGACAAATCCGTGGAGGCTGTCAATGGCTACAGGCTATGTTCTTCCTCCAGTGTTGCAGGAAATATGCCTCTGAATCAGTTTTTGGGAGATCACAAGTGGGGAGACTAACGTTTCGCTCAGCTCCTGCTTGTGGGTTTCCCATAGACATCTGGTTGGCCCTTAAGAGAACAGGATGCTTGGCTAGTTGGACCACAGCTCCTTTCGATTTTTATAGATATTACTGGGGACAATGTTATTTGCATAAGCAACTGATTTTGTATCTGTTGGTTATGAATTGCTTATGGATATTCTGCTACTTATTTTTACTTGCCTAAACTATTGCTAATGTGATCCCCACCTCCATCTTTTTCATCATCATCTCCTTTCAATTATCTTCTTCTAAGTTGTTGCAGAACACGGAAATTTATGTGTCGTTTACCATCACATTTTTTAAAAAGATGGCTTCTCACTGCTATGGCAGTACAACATTGTGATCTTTTTCAGAACGTTTTCACAGAATCGGGAGAGTTGGTGGACCCCCCACCGAGGATACTGCAATGTTAATCCGGTTTCTTGCCCAACACTGTTTACACAACAGTAACAGGGAACAGAAGGCAGCAGGAAGGATTTCAAAGCAAAGCCTAGTAGGGTGGATGGTAGCATTTTTACTAAAGAGTCTTCTGGGCGCCCCAGAGTGTTGCAGCAGGTGCTGCATTTTTGGATGCTGTCCAAAATTAAAATCAGTGTGAATGTTGCCATTTACATCCTTTGGAGGTGATTTGCACCTTTGGGCGATTATCCTCTGAGCAGCTAGTGTGGAGATGAGGAGCTCTCTGTTCCTCACCTGCTGATTTTGCAATCTGCTTGACATTCTGATCAAAATAAACCTCCCTTCAAGTCGGAACGTTGGGCTGTGTACACATTGCAGTTGAATCTTGATCCAGTGCACACCCACTGCTGGTGTTTGAAACCGAGTGTGCTTGGCATTGGCCACAATCCACCTGTATCCTGTAGTTTCTCGAGAAACGCTGCTGTTCGATTTGAGCTTCCATTCGATTTGAAAACCTAAGCTGAGGTGTGTGTACTTGAAACAGTGATTGCACATGTGCCGATGACAGCTACCATGAATAGACATTCAGGCAGGGGAAGTCACAGGCACAGGAAACAGATCAGGTAATGTGCATCAAGTGATGACACCTCTGCCTTCTCCTTGGTGTGCATAGCAATGTAAAAATGTGACTTGAAACACAGCAACCTCACTGTATTTGAAGCTGCCAAGGTGCACACAGCCTTGATCTCAAAAGGCTAGCTTTGAGCACATCCCACTGATTTCTACTGTTTTGAAGTAAATGGGCAGGCCTCTGCCTTAGGTCCTCTGGTGAACATGGCACCTAGGAGCACCCAGACCCTGTTCCCTGAGCTCTCGGTGAATTTGACATGGTAAGAAGCGGCAGAAGCCTCTCAGTTTGCTTGGAAGAGACTCCAGCTCTTACATTCTCCAGACCCCAGCACAAACGTGAGGGAAAGTGCTTTATCTCTTAACGGCTTCTAACTTCACTGGAGAACTGGAGAGGGCTTGACTTCTTGTATTAGTGAAGGGATTGGGGAACCTGTGAGCCACTAGATGCTGTTGGACTCCAACACCCATCAGCTATCGTCAGCATGGCCAATGGCCACAGTCAACACAAAATGGCTGAAAGTCCTATTCCTTCACAGTGGGTGCATAGTTCCTCCATGCATGGAGGTGTCCTTGATTGGACCAGGGTCCTCTCTCACACATGCACATTGCATAGCCTCCAGGTGTGACCAGGTCATGCAGTGACATGGGATCTGCAACAAATACTGTGGTTTGCTATTTAAGATTCTAGCCTGCCAGTCACCCCTTCTTCCAGAATCTTCCAGTGTGTTCCCATCTACTTTCTGTCACCATCCCCTCCAAAATAAACACCCCTCAACATTCTGTGGCTACTGAGCATGCTCAGCCTTCACCGGGCTATTTTTGAATTTCCCCTCCTTAGTTTCTCCCTCTGCCCCCAGTGTCTTTTGTTTGTCTGTCCCCCCCCCAAGCTTCCTGAAACCTCTTTTTGGGGTATGGGTGGTGCTGTTTTGGCTACAGAAGCACTGAAACACACACCAGGACATCAGAAATTGATGGATTTGTGTCTGAGTGCTTAAGTAAATTATTGTTCCAAGAAGATCTGGGAGGGCCTTCCATTTTTAGGATTTCTGAAGCATGGCGATGTAAAAGATTGGCAGGAATATCAGTGGGGCAAGGAGTCCTTGAGGGCTGTTCCCTCCTCACCCCTACAGTGTAGGTGACACAAGAAGGCTGTGTTGAAAGGGGGCTATTTTTAAACCCCCCCTATCTCGGTGCAGCCTATGATTAAGATTCTTCTCCAACTCCACAGAAGGAGGTGAGTAGAGAACTGAGTGCAGTCGCAGTCAAGAGTTCAGAGCTGCTGCTGCTGCCTTTTCCGTAGCTGCCAGTTTCAGGGGTGATGATGCCTCGCTAGAAAGTATGTTATCAGAATTAGCTGAGCCTGCAACAACTAGGGAGGAGTGTAAGGCCACCTTTTGACTCCTCGTACTTTTTAATATTTGGTCACATAAAGACATTTGGACAGGAGGTTTGCTGTTTTCAATCTGGTGGAGCTGCACTGTGACCTTACTTGCCATGTAGTTGAAAAATAATGTTTTCTATGTCCTCTGGCATGCCTTTGTTTCTGAATTAATGTTTCAGCAATGCAGGGGATCAGATTGGATGATCCCATCCCCATCCCTGATGTAGAGCCACCCACTTTCGGCAGCACGTTCCCCTCTCCCCTCTCACTACCAGATGTGGATCAGGCAACACCCATCTCTGCCGCTTTCATGCTGGTAGCTCTACGTGCTACCACTGCAGTAGAGCAGAGGATGTAGGTGGCACTGTGGTCTAAACCAGTGTTTCCCAACCTGGTGTCTCCAGTTGTTTTCAGACTACAATTCCCATCATCCCTGGCTACTGGTCTTGCTAGCTAGGAATGATGGGAGTTGTAGTCCAAAAACAGCTGGAGACCCAAGTTTGGGAAACACTGGTCTAAACCACTGAGCCTCTTGGGCATGCCGATCAGAAGGTCAGCGGTTCAAATCCCTGCAACAGGGTGAGCTCCCATTGCTCTGTCCCAGCTCCTGCCAACCTAGCAGTTCGAAAGCATGCCAGTGCAAGTGTGGATAAATAGGTACAGCTCTGGCGGGAAGGTAAACGGTGTTTCTGTGCGTTCTGGTTTCTGTCATGGTGTTCTGTTGTGCCAGAAGTCGTTTAGTCATGTTATGTATTCAGGCCACTTGAACCGGAAAGCTGTCTGTGGACAAACACCGGCTCCCTCGGCCTGAAAGCGAGATGAGCGCCACAACCCCATAGTGACCTTTGACTGGACTTAACTGTCTAGGGGTCCTTTACCTTTTTTTTTACTTTTAGAGCAGAGGTGAGGAATCTGCCATCTTCCAGTTGTTGTTGCACTCCAGCTGCCATCATCCCTGACGGATGAGCTTGTTAGCAGGAGTTGATGGGAAGCTGCCTTATATTGAGTCAGATGCATTTGCCCCTCCACTTCAGTACTGTCTACCCCGACTGGCAACAGCGCTTCAGAGGTTCAGTCTGAGCTACCAAGGATGGAACTTGTGTGGTGTAGTGGTTAAGAGTGGTGGACTCGTAATCTGGTGAACCAGGTTCGCTTCCCTGCTCCTCCACATGCAGCTGCTGGGTGACCTTGGGCTAGTCACACTTCTCTGAAGTCTCTCAGCCTCACTCACCTCACAGAGTGTTTGTTGTGGGGGAGGAAGGGAAAGGAGATTGTTAGCTGCTTTGAGACTCCTTAAGGCAGCCTTTCTCATCCCAGATGTTGTTGAACTACAACTCCCATCACCGCTAGCTAGCAAGGCCAGAGTTCAGGGATGATAGGAGTTGTAGTCCAACAACATCTGGTGACCCACAAGTTGAGAATCGCTGCCTTAACGGGAGTGAAAGGCGGGATATCAAGTCCAAACTCCTCTTCTTGCGACATACAAGCTCTGAGCTACATCCATTCCCCCAAATTACACAAGTAAGGACTGGATTTTTAAAGGGCTCTGTGGGGGTCTGGCTGCATTGCTCCATGTTGCCTGTTTCACATTCTGCTGGTGCCAAGCAGGCAAATTCCAAAACCCCAAGATTTATTTATGTTTTCTCACCAGGAAAGATCACTGGAAATGTACCCTTTTCTTCCGACTGGTATAATTTATTCCGACTGCTGAGTTGGTATCTCGGCAGTCGGAATCACAGATGCGCACTTGCTCAACCTTTCTAGGGTCTCCACTGTATAACTGGTACCTTGAAGCAGTTTCGAGAATGGTTCGGTTCCGAGAAATCTTAAGTGTTTCCTCGTAGCTGTCATGTTGCAAAGAGGTCTCAGTTTTCCAAAAATAGCTAGCCTTCCCTCTTGAGAAGAATCTGCTGAGTATGCTAATGCACATGATCAGACGCAAGGCTAGTAGGGAGCGAAGGCTCTGTCGAGAACCCCAATGGCGTTGTATATTTCTCGTGCTCCTAGATACCTGATTAATGCCCATCAGCTTGGAGGAGGAAACATCTCCATACCAAATGTAAAAAATTAATGTTTTTTAAAAAGCAGAATACCGCACTAATTGCCCAGTAATGCAGTCAGGCTTTGGAGCAAAGGTGCAAGTAGTCGCTATAAAGCTGCAAACGTCAGAGAAATTGCACTTAAAAACTCCAACTAAAAACCCTGTTGAATCTCAATGGAGCGTCGGCCAGCACAGTTACCATCTTGCCCGGGATGTCCTGTGTTCATTACCTACATCATTAGGCATACATTATGCTGCTTTCCGTAGCTACATTTATATATTTGCCTTTCTGCCAATGCACTCAAAGCCATTTGTAGCTCAAAATAAGACCTTCCCATTTAGTAGATGTTAGACGCATCACAAAAGGGGGAAAGGATAGGGAGGGAAGATGGGATGGAGGAGAGGAAGCAGACGCAGGTATCGACCCTTCCATACTGTTACAGAAGTACTAGGTGGTGTTTATTAAATGTATCTCTTGCCCTTCCTCGCAAAGGAGCCCAGAGTACTTAAAAAACAACCAAAACTAAAACAGAAACCTATTTAAAGCAAACCATCTAAAAAACAGTAAAACTCAAGAAAACATATGATGTAAATTTAAGGACAGAGAGAACCAAATCATATGTCTGTATGGGCCTTCCAAAACAGAAAAAGTTTCAGCAGGTGTCTATAAAGAGAGGACAGTGATGACCAGTGGTGTGTGGTCTGTGGATTAACCATCAATAAAATCTCCTTAAAATGTGATAGGAAAAAAATGTAAAGGAAATGCTGCAAACAGCAGTATTTACGTATAGAAAAGTGCTGTTGCTTGATATGTGAATAATATTTTTTGTTTTTATTATTGGTATCATTAGCTAAGTACTACGTTGCCAATGGCATCCCATGTGTGCAACATGATTACATTTGGCTGCAACGTTTGATTATTATTTTTTTAAATTTCTGGCCGCTGTGCTTTTCAATTGAGTAGGATCACTGTGGTCCAGACTGGAGACTCCATAGCTGGCACAATGCAACCATCCTTCTGGAATGCATTGCTTTTTGCATTTCTGCAAAGCGTGCCACCATCATTCACACACATTAGTGAACTCTTAGGTCCTGCGTGATGGTAACCACATCACAGAGCGCAAGGAAAAGTCAAATTAGAACTAATTAGTTTAAGAAACTTCTTGGGGGTGGGAATGTCCTGATGTTGATTTTGGACATTCCCTTGGCCAGAGATGGGAAACCTGTGGCCTGCCAGATGTTGTCAGGCTCCCATCACCCCCAGTCTCCATGGCCAGTGGTCAGGGATGATGGGAGTTGGAGCCCAGAAACATCTGGAAGGAGAACCAGGCTCCCCATCCCTGCCCTACAGCATATGGATAGATGGAGCTACGTGTATCCTTGAAATTTACACCAGCAGGCTTTGGAGACCTTTGGAGCTCTGCCATAGAATCCTAGAATTATAGAGTTGGAAGGGACCCCGAGGGTCATCTAGTCCAACCCCCTGCAATGCAGGAATCTCAGCTAAAACATCCATGACAGATGGCCATCCAACCTCTGCTTAAAAACCTCCAAGGAAGAAGAGTCCACAACCTCCCAAGGGAGACCATCCCACTATTGAAAAGCTCTTACTGTCCAAAAGTTCCTCCTGGTGTTTAGTTGGAATCTCCTTTTTTGTAAGTTGAATCCATTGGTTCGAGTCCTACCCTCCTGAGCGGGAGAAAATAAGCTTATTCCCTTTTTTTATGTGACAGCTCTTGATCTATTTGAAGATGGCTACTGTATCTCCTCTCAGTCTCCTCTTTTCCAGGCTAAACTACATATCAAGTCTGTCTCCTCCTCTGACCCACCAGACTGTAAATATGGGATGTGCTTATTCCCCTTATGTCTTCCTTTTGTTCCATATCAAATCTAACCCCTTCTGCTATTGATCTAGGATGGATGTAGGTAGGCTCGTTTCCACAGGCCAATGTCATCTAGGGGAGGAGGGATTCCCATGGGAGCATTTGGCTCCTAGGAGCTTCCTAGGAGAGAAGCACTGTTTGAGCAGGCCTATCCCCTTAGCAATTCCTGTGTTCAATTCCAACCATTTGGCTGAGCAGCCATAGGATAGCAGCCTCAGTGTAATCAGTCCCGGGAGATAAGAGACACAACAAAACAGAGGGAAAGCTTCTTGTCTACCTCTCCAGACTTGTTAAAAGCAGCATGGAGAACTAGGGGCACACACACACACAAACACTTACTGGCGAGCAAGTGAGAGAGATTCTTGCAAACCATCATACAAGTGCTTCAGAACTTTGCATTTTTCTTGAAGCCCACTCAGAAACAGTGTACCCCAGGGCTCAGAACTTTGCTCACTTATTTCCAGGATTGCAAAACATTAGGTAGAATGGTTTTGAAGGTTTGAGGTTGGTGCGTTTATCTGTGTTGAGAAGTGCACTGGAGTTAGATTAATAGTCACCTTCCTTTGTCTTGACCTCTGCAACAAAGAGCCACAGATGGATTTATGCAAGCATCAAAAGTCAGCTGATCTGCCCAGGGATCAGGTCCACCAGCCCAATCCAGTTCCCTTCATCTTGCTATATAGAGCAGGACTGGGAAACCTGTGGCCCTCCAGACGTTTTGGGCTTCCATTCCCATCAGCCCCAGCTAGCATGGCCAGCAACATCTGGAGTGCCTGAACTTCCCCAGCCCTGCTGTTGAGGAATCTAAATAGCTATTAAACTCCTGCTTGGGTGAAATTGTTGCAAGTTCCAAACGCTCCTAGATCCTCTCCAGTTTTGTATATAAATCTGAAGGTTCTCCCGCACCCCAATGGTACGCCAGTGTAGCTCAGCTATCAAAACTCTGATACATTGAGTTAGGGAAATAATTCCATTTTATTAAAAAAAAGAAAAGAAAAATGCTATCTTACAAAACCTGAAAGCTTAAACTCTCAGAGTCCCAGCCAAGGCACTGAGCTGTCATAATGTTCTATGATGCTAATAACACATAAATTTCTGGAGCATTTCTCTTCCCTTGAGCTGTCACAAGCCTTAGCGCCACCCCCACCTCCCCAAAATTGAAATGAGGTGGTTGGGGCAGGGGCGAGTGGAAGAGTTCTTTTTAATAGGAGGTGGGTAGATTATGGAACTGGATCACAAATGGTCATTGAAAGCAACCTCCTTTGCTGATTTTATATTTAGCTAAGTCGAATGTGCCTTGCTGTAAAGTATAGAATTAATCAGTTAACTTGAGCGACAATGTCAAAGAGTCCTAGACATATATATCTTACGCAACCTTTCTTGGGAATTCTAATAATAAAGCCATGCTCTTGAACTCCATACAAAGAACAGCCTTTCCTAGCTCTGCTTTGTGTTCCCTTTTTCCTCAGCTTTTTAAATTCAACTTTGGCTGATGCCAGACGAATCGAGGTTGCTTTCAGATGACATGTGAACACTGCCTTTTAGCATGGGGCCAAATTGAAAGTCTGTGCATGTTATTTTTTGCACCAGAGTTAGCTAACTATATCCTTCCTTGATCTTGACCTCTCAACCTTTGGTTTGTGTGCCTAGGGACCTGGTCTCAGCCCTTTCCATGTATTTAGACATCATAACATTAAAGGAGGACCTTAAGTGGAGATCAGAGTACTTGGATTTGCCCTCCTGTTTCCCACAGTTCAGCACTACGGCTGTCCAAAGTGGTTGCTCCTCTCCATAGTGGAATAGTGTAAACACAACTTCAGTGGTCTACGAGGGGAATAGGGTTGGGCAATATCGGGTTTTCAGCATTGTGATATGTCACCAGCTAAATATCGTGATATATTACCAATATATCACGATGTCTGAAATATGTAGAGACGCTGGTGGCGCTGTGGTCTAAACCACAGAGCCTAGGGCTTGCCGATCAGAAGGTCGGCGGTTCAAATCCCCACGACAGGGTGAGCTCCCATTGCTCGTCCCAGTTCCTGCCAACCTAGCAATTCAAAAGCACAAAGTGCAAGTAGATAAATAGGTACTGCTCCGGCAGGAAGGTAAACGGCGTTTCCGTGCGCTGCTCTGGTTTGCCAGAAGCGGCTTAGTCATGCTGACCACATGACCCAGAAAAACTGTCTGCAGACAAATGTTGGCTCCCTCGGCCAGTAAAGCAAGATGAGCGCCGCAATCCCAGAGTCATTCGTGACTGGACTTAACGGTCAGGGGTCTTTACCTTTTTTATGTAGAGGCATTGGCTGGCTTCGGGTTTCCCCCACATTGTGATTTTTGCATAGCACACACAAACATCATGATTCACAATATATTGCCAGGTCAAAAATTATGAAACCAATAACACTATATGGACTTCAAACCAGTTTGGGACAATATATTGATTTATCGCCCAGCCCTAGAGAGGAAATGGTGAGGCTGACTCATTGCTGGCCAGGAAAGTCAGAAATCAAGATAGACTTTGACCAGAGTTTGCAGGGAAACTTAAAGTCAAGCATTCAAGGCTGTTCTTTGCAAAAGAGGACCAGCTGAGTGTGTGATGGTTAATAGCTATACAACAGTTTATTGCCACGAGGCGTAATCCCAACGGCAAGTCCTCCTGAAACAAACAGGAATTGTACCAGAGCTTTCATTGGCTTGTTTATTTCAGTGGCTTGGATAGTGCCCTGTGGCAAGCTCCCCTGCTCAAGCTCCATTGAAATGACTGGGAACACTAGAAGACCATGAACTCTTCCACAATACCCAGGGGGTGAGTTAGTGCAGTGGTGGCTGATATAGTTGCCTTTTCTGTTAACGGAGGGGGGGGGCATACCTGCGTCCATTTTGTGGTCCTGCTCCCCCGCCCACTCTTTTACATGTGGCAGTTATTTTGGGCACGGCAGCCATGTTGCATTCCGCTGTGCCCTGCCACGGCATCCATTTTGTGTTGGGCCATAAACACCGCAGCAGCCATTTTGTGACCAGCGCCCACAGTTGGTGGCCGCAGCCTGAAAGGGCCCTGGCAGATTTTGCGATTGCATCCTCCTGCGTGCATTTGGAACAGGAGAAAACTATGAGAGGAGTCTGAGAAGAGGCAGGGCAGTATAGAAGCAGGCACTGAGAGCCGCCTACACCAATGGGGGTGGCCTGTGAGTTGGCTGAATCTGAGCCCCCCTCATGGCGATGCTTGGACCCTGACGCCGAGGACCCCTTGACGGTGAAATCTTTCAAGGAAGAGGCTGTCCCTGCTTGACCCAACAACATGTGATTGTAATTTGCAAGGGCGCCTCATGGGTTTTGCAAAAAGGAAAAGTTTGGAAGGGCTGGTACCACCTACCTTGTCAGCAGGAGATTAAGCAGCTTACTGTAACGGTTTAAGGTAGGTCACATCTCAGATGGTAATTAAAGTGAGTTATTCTCAGCAGCAGGCTGACGGGACAAGCACATTTCAAGCCACTGCAAGCTGAAGTGGGGCAGGCAGCGGGGAATAATCTCTGGAAAATTTGAAGGCAAGCTTAGAAACGCCTGTTATGATGGATTTTTTTTCCTGCTGGCTGGCACCTGGAAGAGACAAAGGTTAGCCACAGGGGGTTGCTCCGTCAAGAGGAAGGGCTTAAATTCATGTTGCCAAAGGATTAGCTGAGTTTGAAATGTTATCTTGCCTCTCCCTGACATCTTTTCTCTCTATATATAAATAAAAAAACTCCTTCCTAGAAATTGTCGTAGGTTGACAGTTTGGGACAAGAACACTATTTCCATTCTAAAGTTCAAACACTTAGTTCCTTCCTGGGAGACTCATAATACCTTCAAATGAAGAACATGGAAAGGAGTTTTCTGTTGGATTTGCTGGTACTCCTTATGCCTCTTGAATAGAACAAAGTGGTGCCCCGATGGCTTCTGATCCAAGATCCACTTTGAGTCCCAAACAAGTAAAATAGGACCCACTCTTGAAATTTATTAATTAGAATGTGTTGGTTCAGTTGTAATACTTAACCATAATTAGTGTTACGTGAATGAGTCTAGGTAACCCTGAGTTTACACACCCACCCACACCTATATCTTCTCCGGTATAGATCAGGTGCAAGGAGGTCTGGAAGGCTTCGTTTCTGATTTAGACCAACTGCAGCTTGCTGTGTTGCTTAAGTCCCAACACACTGTAGTTCCTCTTAACTATGATCATCGAATGGCATAGATATATGCCACCTGTTGAGTTTTGCTGGTACGGTCTGGTTGGTTGCTGCATTTGGGAAGGACATTCCTCATAGGTTAGTTTGGCCAGTGACTCCCCTCACTTCCCTCCTGTAAAACGCAGCTTGGCTCACTTGCCTGAGCTTTTTTGCTATTTCATTCTGCTGGCATTGCAGCACCTCTTCTCTGTTTGGTGGATTGGGTAAATTGATGGGGGGGGCTGGTGGGCGGATGGCCTTATATGCAAAGATTCTGCAGAGAACTTGCCTTTATGTTTAAAACATAAGCCTAGAGAAGTTTCAGTTTGTAAATCTCTTCTTGGGGGATGCAGCAACATAAAAAAGTACCTTTTAAAATGGAGTCTATTTATTGCACTGTTATTTATATATTTATATATTATGCATGATATGCAGAGATAATGTGTATATTATATCCCATGTTTCTTTAGTCATAGAAATAAAGGTGGTTTATGCTTTGTGTTCCACTGTGGTTTTCCCTCCAGGCAATGAGCAGTTCAGGACTTGCTTAGCTTCAAGAAGGTGGCAGCATCACATGCCTTCAAACCATGACCTGGGAATATTGGGGGAGGATTGTACTTTAGGGACAGGGCACCTTGAGGACACCGTGTTTGGGGAGATTAGGATAAACTTTGCCAAAGGAAAGGGAAGTGCCATAGGATCGCAGAGTTGGAAGGGACCCTGAGGATCATCTAGTCCAACCCCCTGCAATGCAGGAAACCTTTACCCAATGTGGGGCTCAAACCCACAGCCCTGACATTAAGATGCTCTATAGCTCAGTGGTGGAGCACCTGGGAATCCAGAAGGTAGCAAGTTCAATCCCTGACATATCCACCTAGGACTGGAAAAGACCCTCGGGGTTATTGGGTTGTTGTTTTTTTATTTTGATTATATATTTTGCGGTTTTATATTTTGATTTTGTTCTGTGAACCACCCTGAGACGTCTGGGTATAGGGCGATATATAAATTGGTCTCTGGACCGTAATAAAGATTGGTGGTGGTATTAATAATAATAACTGCTGCCAGTCAGTGTAGACCAAGGACAGGTCCCTCCAGATGTTTTTGACTACAACTTCCATCACTGCTTACCATTGATCACTCTGGCTGGGGCTGATGGGAGTTGTAGTCCAACAACATCCGGAGGGCCACACATTCCCCATCCTAATGTTGAGCTAGGCAGATCAATCATCTGAACTGGTAGAAGGCAGATTCCTATGTGCCAGGAAGCAGGCTGGGGTAAGAGTGTATTATTGCTACTATTTCCCAGTGGAGGGAGAGTTTGGACAAGTCACCTCTGCTTTTTTCCCATGCCTCCCTCTCCTTAACGCCTTCTCTCTTTGTTGTCAAGATGGCTGGTGGACGACGTGGGGATGGTGACAGCCGGAGGCCCTGCTGAAGCCGCAAGAGCCATGAAGAACCAGCCCCCTTCAGGAAACGCACCCACAACACCCCCCAGCGCCCCTTCCCGATGGCACCGGCGCAGGTTCCGGCGCAAGGCCCCCTCCGAGGTGACCGTGAAGGGCCAGCTGCGCATGCGCTCTACCTCGGGAGCCTTTGTGATGGTGGGCGTCTCTGTGGTGCTGGTGGGCATGACCATTGCTGTCATTGGCTACTGGCCTCACCGTGCCAGGTCCGGAGGAGGCAGCCGGCCGGGCAACGCCAGCGCCACCGATGAGATCAAGAAGGAAGTGAAGGCCTTGGCCCACCCTCGCCCCTTACCTCACAGCGAGAAGCTGAAGCTCATTGGGCCTGTCATCATGGGCATCGGCCTCTTCATCTTCATCTGTGCCAACACCATGCTGTACGAGAACAGAGACATGGAGACCCGCTTGCTGATGCAGAGAGAGCTCTACTCCATGAGTCTGAGGCTCCCACAGGACACCAGCCAGGCAAGCAGCTACTTTCAGAGGAGGCCTACCTTGTCCTCCCTCCAGGTGAATGCAGACTGTGTGGAAGGTTGCTATGAGGTGGACCTCTCCTCCAGCGGCTTCCAGTCTTGCTCCAGCCCAGCCGCCAAGTGGCCCAATGCTTACGACTCAAACAGGCTACAGGCCACCACCCAGTTCCACAAGAGTGTCTCGCCGTCCCTTTCCCTCCTGAGCGTCCGCTCGGATTCTGGCAACGCCGTGCCAGATAACCGCGGCCTCCCTTTTGCCCACGGCGCGGAGTCAGTCATCTCAGCCGTCAATGCCCTGTCTCTGCCTCTCATTAAACTCAACAACTGTCTCCTTGAAAGCCAGCGAGTTTCTCGAGCAGCCATCCGGGACCTGGAAGGCAATTGCCTCCGCTTGCCAGAGGAGCAAGACGAGGTGTTGAGGCTCTCGTGGACCGTCCTCCCCGGGTGCAATGCCATGGCTCCCCAGAGAGGCGAGCTCAGAGGCAGCCATGTGGTTATTGATATGGATAATGTTGAGCCTTCCTCAGCCACCTCGGTGGAAAGACTGCTGAACCCTGAATGCACAAAGAGGGGATTCAGCTCGGACACTCAGATCCCTAATGCGGGTCACTCCAAGTCCCTGGATCTCGGCCAGCCAGGGGTAGTGTTAGTGGCGCCAGTCAAAGACAGGAAGCACAGGAGCTGGCCTAGACTCGACCACATTGGCCTGGTCAACTATGCAAAACTGGAAAGCCGGGGCGAGTCTTCTGATAGGCTGTTGGAGCCAGCGAAGGAGCCTATCAGTGGCTTGAGTAGGGAGGTTGTTGCAGAAACGGGTTGCGGAAACTGACTCTGCATTGGAAGACGGCGCGTGCTGTTGGGATTTGCCATGTCATGCCTGGTGTTGCCAGGAGCGAACGTGTATATAGAACGTTTTGCAGCAGCGGCTGCTTAGTCAGTCTGCCAGTGGCCAAGCCCAAGTCTCCTGCCAGAGGAGAGATGCCTTTGAGATGCTGCTGAACAGATTGATTTCCTTCTCAAGGGCCTGCTCAATTCTTGCCTTATATAGATCCCCTCTTCAACTTCCCCCACTCTGTGTGTGAAAAGAACTATTTGCCTAGAAATGGAAAAAAGACTTAGGATTGCAATGGGGCGGGGGGGTTGGTTGGTGGGGGCTGGTACTCCTCACTACACCCAAACCCACCCAAACCTGCCTCCCTTGGAAACACAGGTGGTAAAATTGCAGGGAAGAACGGGACGATTGCTAAGGTTTCAGAAACAATAAACTGGTGCCTCCTAAAATAGCACAGGTCTAGTTTTCAAAGTCACGAGATTATAATTTTTATACACAGATGCTAGTTTCAGAGCTCTTTGGGGCTAAACGTCAGACCTTGCCTGCGGTATTTACCACCACCCACCACCCCACCCCTGGTAGTAGAACAATTTTAATTTTTTTAAAAGAGATTCTTGTTGTTTTGTTGCCAATCTCATGTTCTGGGCTCTGAGAAAGCCCAAACACTTTAAAGTCAAAATCTTGCAAGTTAATTGGTGACTTTTCTCCTCCCTGCCTCATCCTCTGTCCTGAATCACTGGGTATGTACATGCCAAACAAGGTTATAAAAAAAAAAGTTTGCCTCACTGCTTTGAAGACTTCGAGTCGTTTGTTATGCCTTAAACATTGTTTGGGATTGTTCTCTTTCCGAGGGAAATTTATCAGCTGATTTCAGCTAGCCCTTGACCAAAAAATGATAAATAAGCTCCCCCCCCCCCCCAATGGATGGTGAGAATGTTTAGGGTAGGAGACCATGCATTTCCTTAACAACATCTGCAAACTGATCTGAAGGCTCAGAGAGACACTTCTTCCCAACCACTCCAGCTGGGAACCCCAGTGCCTCAGCACACACACACACACACACACACTCAAGTGCCGCTTCCCAAAAGCTGGAGAGAGAAAACTCTTGCAGTTCAAATATAGCCTGAGAACGGGATTCGGGCTGCAGGCATTTCCCATAACTATGAGTGGCTGCTGTGATGCAGATGCTGTGGTTCAGATGTCAGGCACTGAGCCAGATGTGAAGAGGAGGCCTTACAGGGCTGGGTGGTGGAAGGCAGAGAATCACTGCCAAACAGCTGGGACCATAAATACAGGTAGCCAGATCCACTTCAAGCAATCTCATTGTCTTAATAAGATTTTGTAGCGGCATCCTGCCTGTATGGGTTTTCCTTGTAGCTCTGCAAGTGAGAGGGCTAGAAACTTACTTTAAAAACAAGGAGAGTTAACAATCCATAAGAACATCAGAGGGTGCTTTAAAGCAAGTCCGACCATGGGATCCGTATAACTCAATATTGGCTACACTGACTGGCAGCAGCTCTCCAATGTTTTGGACAGGGTGTCTCTCCTAGCCATAGCTGTCAACCTTCCCTTTTTTTGCGGGAAATTCCCTTATTCCAGCGCCGTTTCCCGCTGCTATCCCAAATTGTCAGATATCCCGTAGACTGTCCCCGGGACAGGTGAGGCTGCTGATCCCTTATTTTCAAATCTGAAAGTTGACAGCTGTGCTCCTAGCCCTTCCTGGAGATGCTGAGGATTGAACCTGGAACTTCCTGCATGCAAGGCAGATGCTCTGCCGCTGAGCTATGGGCCCTTCCATACATCACCTTGGAAATCCTATGTAAGGAATAAGACTTATACATGTCCAGAGAGACAGAGAGAGAGAGAGAGAGAAGCATCTGATTTTCATTGTGCTCCCTTTGATTCTGAACGTCTCTTGCCACATTCCTTTCACATTTTTTCCAGTTCCTCTGCCACGACCTCAGCTTCCCTCCAATGCTGGGCGTGCGTTAAGCTGAACTTTCTGTCTCCTGGTTTGTTTCAAGAGGAAGTGACCCGAAAAGAAATACTCCTGCCATTCTGACCCCACAGACGAGGCTTTAAATAGAAAAATAAAGTGGTCTGCAGGCTGCAAGCCAACACATCCCTAACCTGGGAATAAGGCCTTTCCCCTCTGAGTAAATGGGCATCAGATTGCCTTGGTGATTGATCAACGAGAAGTTAGAAACAGGGACATTCCATTGACATCAATGAGGTTTCAGGATCTTCTGTGTACTTGCAGCAAGATTTGGGAGCCACCTACCTGCATGTTAAAGCCCAAGTTTTGTCTTGCTAGATAATCTCGGTGTGTGAAATCCAGCTGCCGACTCCTCCAACACTGCAGACAACAGGTAGTCCAAAGAACAGAACAAAAAACCACCACCTATAGATCTGTGGTTCCCAACGTGGGGCACACACCTCACAGGGAGGCAATTTGCTTTTTTAAGGGGGGCAATTTGAGAATGAGTTATTAACAGTGAATGGCCTTTTAGGTTTCCTCCACGTGAATAGGAGTTCACTTTTTTAATAATAAGAATTATATGTCACGAGGGGGGGGGGAGGGGATCAGGATTTTAGAGATGCTTAGGTGGAGCATGGCCAAGAAAAGGTTGGGAACCACTGTTTATAGATAAACAACCAATCCAATAGCCCTTATTCCCTTACTGATGGGTGGGGTCAGACTGACCTCACACATCCAGGACAAGCAAAGTGACTTCCCTGGAGTGTGAGCCTGGCCAGTGTGTATGGAGGTCCTGGTATGCCCAGACAAGGCTACCCGGGCAACAAGGCAGGCTGACCCTCATGCCAGACAGGGACAGGATGCGGAGAGTGCTCACCCTCCTCTTCCTACCCAGCAGCAGCAGCAGTGGTGAGGGCAGGGTTAGTGTGCTGTGTCCCCACTTTGGGGGAGGGCAGGTACACTCCTGCCCTGGGAACCAGCAGACAGTGCTATGCCACTGCTCTCCTCCATTCATTTGTCTGATCTTTTAAAGCCATCTAGGTTGGTGGTCATTACTGCCTTCCGTGGGAACGAGTTCCATAGTTTATGACTATGCACAGCATAGCCTTCCAAAAGTCAGCTTCGTCGGGAGTCCACGAGTGCTATGAAACACAGCCATCCTTTGAAATTCGCACTTCTGAACTTATAAATGCAGACATTTGACCAGGAAATGTGTGTAAAAAAAATTGTGTATATTTGGTAAGACTGCATACAAAAATGTGCACACAGGCAGAAATTCACACTAAAATGCTGGTGAATTTTTCTGTGGACTTTTAAAATGCAACATTTTCTGGCTGATTTATAAAGGTGGAGAACGGAGTTTAATAGAAGAAAAATGAGAACCTGAAACAGATTTGTCTATCCTTATCAGTTGCTCATACAGCCCTTCATTTTCATTTCCCCTCTTTTAAATGGCAACATCACTTTCCCATCCTTGGGGCAACCTGGCCAGTTTCTGTGAACTTTCTCCCTTTGGGAGGAGGATTTCCTCCCTACTTCCCACCCGGTCCCAGAGATTGCTCCTTCTAATATTGATTTCAGCATGTGAGTGCCGATAGGACCAAAAGCAGAAAAAGGAGAGGGAGAGATATCTGAATACTAGGCAAATCACAGCATTGTAGAGGTATAAACAAAAAATGGGGGGGGGGGAGTAAGGGAGAAACAAGCAAAAATGGAACTGGAGATTCATGGGAGCTGGCAGACTGTACAAAAGAACACTACACTTCAACATTTTGCTGCAGCCCCAGCTTCTGGTTCTTCAAATCCTGTGCCTTCCAGTTCTCCAGCACTGCGACACATAAAACACAAAACTATGGTGATTTTATGAATATCCCACCGGCTCACCACAACACACTCCTTGTTTACAGCAAGATCTACCACATTGTGCTGCAGCCATAATGTGGAGATGGGATATCATACAGCTGAACAGGATCATGGCTAGCTAGCTCAGGAGTCATGCTAAGGGGAAAACGTCCATTTCATTTTTTAATCAGCAAAGCCCATTTCATTTCATTTTAATTTCCAATCAGCAGCGAAAACCCTTCCCCTCTTGGAAGCTCAAGAGTTGGCTTAGGTAGTTGGGCAGGTTGCCAGCAGACTCGGGGGTTTCGCTTTACTCCATCTCGAAATCAAATACTGTAAAAACAGTGCAGTCAAAACACAGGAGTCCAGCTGCATGATTGCTTGAGAGTATAAACCACTGTAGAAAGAGGTTTGCACTCTTTTCTGTGAAGAATCAACAGCTACCTCATTATTGCCTTCCCATCAAGGGCCCCCAAACACATCTTGTATCTGTATACCTTTAAATATCAAAACGCCAGATGTGAGTACCAACAGGACCCAAACCAGGGCCAGTGAGAAGCGGAGGGATGTATCAGGTTGAAAAAGTGGGGAAGGGGAACTAGGGGAGCAGGCCCCCCCCCAAAAAAACACCTCAACCTACCAGTCATGAGAACTGAGCATGCTCAGTGACTACAAAATGCTTCTTATCTGTTAGGGAAAAGAAACAGAAAATCAAAGGGAAGGAAATCATAGAATCGAAGAGTTGGAAGAGACCATGAAGGCCATCTAGTCATGTGGAAACCAAGCCTTATGAGCAGGGATCAGCAAACTTTTTCAGCAGGGAGCCGGTCCACTGTCCTCAGACCTTGTGGGGGGCCGGACTATATTTTTTTAAAAAAATAAATGAATGAATTCCTATGCCCCACAAATAACCGAGAGATGTATTTTAAATAAAAGCACACATTCTACTCATGTAAAAACACCAGGCAGGCCCCACAAATAAGCCAGAGATGCATTTTAAATAAAAGGACACATTTTCATGTAAAAACACACTGATTCCCGGACCATCCGCGGGCCAGATTTAGAAGGCGATTGGGCCGGACCTGGCCCCTGGGCCTTAGTTTGCCTACCCATGC
The DNA here is from genome assembly GCF_964234715.1 of Podarcis melisellensis. Lineage (NCBI taxonomy): Eukaryota > Metazoa > Chordata > Lepidosauria > Squamata > Lacertidae > Podarcis > Podarcis melisellensis. The sequence continues at coordinate 67,897,514 of NC_138540.1, read as the reverse complement.
TTATGAGGAATGGTTGAGGGTCTTGGGTATGTTTAGCCTGGAAAAGAGGAGACTGAGATATGATAGCCATCTTCAAATATCTATAGGGCTGTCACATGGAAGATGTGCTTTTCTCCTGCTCCAGAGCGTAGGCTCCAAATCAATGGACTCACATTGCAAGGAAGGAGGTTCTGACTGAACATTAGGAAGAATTTGCTGAAAGTAAGAGCTGTTCTACAGTGGAACAGACTCCTTTGAAAGGTGGTAGACTCTCCTTCCTTGGAAGCTTTTCAGCTGAGGTTGGGTGGCCATCTGTCATGGATGCTTAGCTGAGATTCCTGCATTGAAGGCAGTTGAGCTAGATGACAATTCGGATCCCTTCCAACTCTACAATTCTATGATACGTAATAAATTAATAATAATTAATTTGCTTCCAGCAGAACATTAAAATACAGTAGTCCATCAAACATTAAAAGCTTCCCTAAACAGGGCTGCCTTCAGATGTCTTCTAAATGTCAGGTAGTTGTTTTTCTCTTTGACATCTGGTGGGAGGGCGTTCCACAGGGCGGGTGCCACTACCGAGAAGGCCCTCTGCCTGGTTCCCTGCAACTTGGCTTCTTGCAGTGAGGGAACCGCCAGAAGGCCCTTGGTGCTGGACCTCAGTGTCCAGGCAGGACAATGGGGTGGAGACGCTCCTTTAGGTATACTGGGCTGAGGCCGTTTAGGGCTTTAAAGGTCAGCACCAACACTTTGAATTGTGCTCAGAAACGTACTGGGAGCCAATGTATGTCTTTCAGGATCAGTGTTATGTGGTCTCGGTGGCCGCTGCCAGTCACCAGTCTAGCTGCCGCATTCTCGATTAGTTGTAGTTTCCGGGTCACCTTCAAAGGTAGCCCCACGTAGAGCGCATTGCATTAGTCCAAGCGAGAGATAACGAGAGCATGCACCACTCTGGTGAGACAGTCTGCTGGCAGGTAGGGTCTCAGCCTGCATACCAGATGGAGCTGGTAAACAGCTGCCCTGGACACAGAATTGACCTGCGCCTCCAAGGACAGCTGCTTAACGATAGCCTCCCTGCCTCACCTAGTGCAGAAAAACCAACTCCACTTGACCACAAAACAGAAAAACAATAACAACAGTACAACTAAGTAATAAAACCGCCATAAAAGAGTGCAGCAGAACAGAAAGTGTTGTAACACATACAGATCACAAAACAGCATGTAAAGAAGAGAGCCAAGACGGGCTTAAAAACTGCCGAAACTTAAAAATAGGAAGGCTTCGGAGAAAAGTTTCCAAGGCACTTGAAAAACATAACAATGTGGGAGGGCCTGCTTCCCTTCTAAAGGAAGGGCATTCCAGGGAACTGGAGCCACTGCGCTAAAAGCATGTGAAATGGCAACATGTTTTACCGCAGGGACACGTGGCGTGGCGCCACCCTCCACAGATCTAAGTGACCAGTGGGCGGGAGAGGCGTCTTTCCAGATGCCCTGGTTTAAAATCATCTAGGCAGCGGAGGCTGGTCCATAAGGGCGACTGAGGCGCTGCTGCACCAACCTCAGTCTGTTCTTAGTAAAAGCCAGTCCTGAGGGCGGCATCGGCTGCCAGCACCCTCCCCCTGTTGCCTGGTCACAGGCCCCAGCTGCGGTTCCACATTTAAAGTTGCTTCTTGCCACTTCAAACTGTCATGGCTTCCTCCTCACAAAGAATCCTGGGAACTGCAGTGTTATGTACTGAGTTGAATAGGATCCAAAATGCAGCAGTCTGATTGGTCCTAGAACAATACGATCCAAAATGCAGCAGTCTGATTGGTCCTAGAATAATAGGATTCAGAATGCAGCAGTCTGATTGGTCCTAGGACAATAGGATTCAGAATGCAACAGTCTGATAGGTCCTAGAACAATAGGATCCAGAATGCAGCTGTCTGATTGGTCCGCAGGAGCCACCCAATCCGCAACCTGATTGGCTTACAGGAGAATCCCGGAATTAGTCAGTCGCATAGGGCCCATTGTGTAAATAATGTATATAAAGCAGACACTTTGGGGGGGACTTGCATTCCTCACTACTATGAGCTGAATAAAGAGCATGAAATCCACACTCGACTCCGAGTATATTTCATGCAGATTCTTAAGCAAGTTGTTGGCAGAACCCTATTCCTCTCAGCCCACTTGCTGGATCATCACCTTGTCGTGGTGAGTGGACTTGCATGTTCCTATGACCCTTGTGAGCAAATCCATCAGGAATCTCTTACTCCCTGCAGGGTCACCCAAGGCGGTAAGGTCAAAGGGAAGAAGCCAGACAAAGAATGAGCCAAGAAGTCCTAAATGGCAGAACAGGCAGATGATAACAAGCGGTATGTTACAATGGCTGTGAAGGGGGATGAAGGCTGCAGCAGATAGGAATCTACCGGTTTGTCGTGACTACTTCATGCCATCAGAACAGAGCCATACAGCAAAGACTGTGCGTTGGTCAGCGTGCACTGGTCTGCACGCATAAAACAAATTCACGCACAGGGGTCTTCCAAAAACCCAACCCAAACAATCTTACTCGGCTACGAGTGATCGCACTATACATTTAAAGCAGTATCATACCACTTTTAAAAAGCCCTGGCCCCAAAGCATCCTGGGAACTGAAGGGGGCTGATCCAGAAGGGTTTAACAATCAACCCCTCTTCCCAGGGAACTCTTGAGAGTTGTAGCTCTGTGAGGGGATAGGGGTCTCCTGAGAACTCTCAGCACCCTGATCAACTACAGTGGGGACATGGGAGAGGAGGACCTTCTTGGTGGTGGCTCCCAGACTTTGGAACTTCCTCCCCAGAGAAGCTAGACTGGATCCCTCCTTGTTTTCCTTCTGTCAGCAGGTGAAGACTTTCTTGTCCCAATGGACTTTGAGGAACTGACTGCTGTTAATGAAAGGCTGTGCTGTTTTTTATTGTAATTATTTGTATGGTTTTAATAGATTTTATGTATGTTTGTAGTTTGACTTCTACCTCTGTTTAGTTGTTTTTGTTCTATGTTTTTAGCATTTTTATATGTAAGCCACCTTGGGTCCCGTCAGGGAAAAGACAGGGTATAAATAAATATATGCCTATTATTTATTATTTATTTATTTATTTATTTATTTATTTATTTATTTATTTTCCCAGGATGCTCTGGGGAAAGTCACAGCTGTTTAAAGCGGCATGGTAGTGCTTTTAGCATCTAGGGCAGATGGTGGTCACGGTGCTGCCCCTGTAGAACTCGGAAGGAAGGGGGACGAAGAAAAACTAAAGTCTGTTGACTCTGTCGTTTGATCTGGCTCTGCCTACAGTTCGCCTCCTTGCCCTTAGTCCCAATGGGCACCAGCTACCACTGCATAGAGGGCTTTATACACCAGTAGGAAAACTTTGGAATTAGTTAGGTGGCAGATAGGCAGGTGCCCAGCCAAACCCGTCCCTTGACGCCAGACCTGCCCTATCTCACAACAAAAGAAAACGTTCTTTTTCAAAGGTTCCCAGAAAAAGAGAGTTGCTCCTTCTGATTTCTCCTCCTTACTGCTGTGTGTCCTAATTAGACCCAGAGCGAGGACCATGCAAGAAGAAACAAATTATTTCATAATGACAGTTGTTTTCATGATTAAAGGTTGCACTAATTTTGTTACTTATGTGGCGGAAATGATGTTTTGTTATTATTAACTTGCTAAGAATCCATTTGCTTCCTTCCATTTGTTCTTTGGTTCCCCCTCTTCCCTCCCCCCAACCCATTTACCTTCATTTCTCCTTTTGCTGCCATCTGTATAGCAACAGCAGAGGGAACTGAATTCAGCCACCACACCTAGCAACCACCCGTTTCCGTTTCCCACAACACCCAAGTCATTTTTGGACTATGCACACACCATACATTTAGAGAACATTTAAGGCACGTGATTTTCACCAAAGAAACCCTGGGGGCTGCAGCTTATCTCCTCACAGAGTTGTAATTCCCAGCACCCTCAACAAACTACAGTTCCCAGAATTCTTTTGGACTTCTTCCAGTCACGTGCTCTAAATGTATGGCATGTGTTGCTCCAGTGCTTAAGGCCTTTTATTTCAGCATCCTGTTCTCACAGTGGCCACCCAGATGCCTATGGGAAGCTCAGAAGCAGGACCTGAGCACAACACTCTCCTGCCTTGTGATACCCAAAAATTGGGATTCGGAGACATATTGCCTCTGACAGTGGAGGCAGAACATAAATATTGTGGCCAATAGCCTCCCTGAATTTGTCTAAACCTCGTTTAAAGCCATCCAAGTCTGTGCCAATGGCTACATCTTCTTAGAGCAAATAATAATAATAATAATAATAATAATAATAATAATAATAATAATTTATTTGTATCCCTCCCATCTGGCTGGGTTCCCCAGCCACTCTGGGTGGCTTCCAACAAAGATTAAAAATACATTAAAATGTCACACATTAAAAACTTCCCTAAACAGGGCTGCCTTCTAAATGTCAGGTAGTTGTTTCTCTCTGTGACATCTGCTGGGAGGGCGTTCCACAGGGCTGGTGCCACTACCAAGAAGGCCCTCTGCCTGGTTCCCTGTCACTTCGCTGCTTGCAGTGAGGGAACCGCCAGAAGGCCCTCAGAGCTGCACCTCAGTGTCCGGGCAGAACGATGGGGGTGGAGATGCTCCTTCAGTTGTTTATCTCTGCGCTGTGCGAAGAAATGCTTTAATTTTTTGTCCTGAATTTTCCAATATTCAGCTTCCTTGGCTGGTCCTGAGTTTTATGAGGTGGGGAGGGGAATGTCTCCCTATCCACTTTCTTCATGCCATGCTTAATCTCGCGCACGCCTCTGACATGCCCCCTGCCCCCAATTACTTGTCTTTTTTCTAAACAAAAAAAAAATCCATTGTTGCTGCCTTTCTTCATGGAGGAGGTGGGAGAAAGATTGCAGCATTTGTCTCATAACAATGTTCTTGGCTTGCTTCCAACCTGTCACTGATTTCAGGTGGGATTCAGTCACATGCCTGTAAATTCAGGCTGCGCAATCGTAGCTGATTGGGAGGCCTTGAGCAACAAACTTGTTTCTCCAGAAGTCTGGATGTTTGTGGTAACAAAATTGACAGGGGGGTACACAGGAAAGTATGCGATCACACTGCCTTTGATGCAGCGTCATCTAATCTGCCCATAAACAAATAGGAAGGAATGCTCAATTAACAGGACACTGGGATGCGCTTTTAAGTTGAGCACTGTTTCTGCCATTTGCACAATATACAGCCTCTCTCTCAGGCTTGGATACACTCCCTGCAAGAATGGGATTCATGATTTACCTAATAAAGCTGTTATGAGAGAATGGGCAAGGGCTGGAAGGCAGCTGGAGCTATGAAAGCGTAATGTAAACTGTTCATGGGACTTCATGTTTTTGGCAGAGTTTTGTCTGTCAGGTTTAGGAGATCGGAACATCTCAAGTCCTTTCCCGTGCCAAGCTTTCCAAATAAACTTCTAAGAGGCATTTGCCAAGCAGAAATGTTCTCAGCAACCCCACCTCCGCCCCTCAAAGCAGGCAACCCAGTCAAGCAGCCTAACGGAACTGAGGGACAATGCGCTGACACCGCTCTGCAAGAAATTAGTCCACTCGTGTTTACAAACCCAATACATTTTGCTGCCTGAGTGTCATGGACTGGCTGGGTGCAGGGGAGCTGGGGGAGGCACCAGCTGGGGGACTCTCAAGGGAATCCCCAAGGGAAGAAGGCACAAAGCCAGGGGATTCGTGGTGGGACAACAATGAGTTGTAAGAAGGAGCAGACTAGGAGAAGGTGGTGTCGGAAGCAGAAGTGGTAACAGGGTTTAGTGAGCAGGAAGAGGTTGTGGCAGAGAGCAGTCCAGATTCAGAGTCAGAAGCAGAGAGGGACGAAAAGGCAGAGTGGAGGCAGGCTGCTGAAGAAGCCAGGGAATCGCCCCGATCCTGCTGTGAGCAGCCCCCTCCCCCCGGTCTCCCAGAGGAATGAAGAGGGTGGAGTAAAGAGAGAAAAGACAAAGGAGCCTTAGGCTGCTAGGGAAGGAACCAGGGGAGGAGGAGCCTTAGGGAGTGGTGGGAAGACAGGGACCTTCATCCTCACAGCTGCCTCATTGGGGGCAAGGCCTACTGGGAAGAGTTACTGTGCTCACCAGGCCTGTTTTGTTTCATTGAATAGGGCATTAACTTCACTGGCACCTTGTGAGTTATTGCTGACCTGCTCCTGGTTCCCACCTAGAAACTGAGGTGAAGAATAGGGCACCTCCCTGCACTGCATGTAAAGAAGCCGACCAACCTGGCAACAGGACAGGGCATCCAAGGACAAAAGACTCATTAAAGGGGCGCAGAGCACTATTCTCCAACACCTTCTCTACCTCCCAACACCTGCTGCCCAGGAGGCTATCTCACTTTACCCTGGGTGCTAAGATCAGCAGTGGGTGACCTCTTGGCTGTTCTGCCACCTTCAAATTTGGTGGTGGCTGAGGTGAGGGCCTTCTTTGTGGCAGCCCCAGAGGTGTGGAGCTCCCTCCCCACAGAGGTGTGCCTGGCACCTTCATTATACAGCTTTCGGCAAATGATAAAGACACACCTCTCTACCCTGGCTTTTGGCACTTGGGGTACAGTGGTACCTTGGGTTACAGACACTTCAGGTTACAGACTTCGCTAACCCAGAAATAGTGCTCCAGGTTAAGAACTTTGCTTCAGGATGAGAACAGAAATCGTGCTCTGGCGGCGCGGCGGCAGCTGGAGGCCCCATTAGCTAAAGTGGTGCTTCAGGTTAAGAACAGTTTCAGGTTAAGAACGGACCTCCAGAACAAATTATGTTCTTAACCCAAGGTAACACTGTATATGTTTTTAGGGCACCTTATGCCTTTAATTTTAAATCGCTTTTAATTTTATGTCTAATATTGTGCTTAAGTATAACTAGTGTGTTGTAATTGCTGTAACCCGTCCCGGGACCTTAGGGTGAAGGGCAGGTAATAAATTTTAATAAAACTATAATAATAATGTAGCTATGTATGAAAATGCAAACTGGGGCACATTTTTCCTTCATCCCTGGCCCTAGCAGCTTCTGGGAAAGTGCAGTCCTTGGCTCCTATTTATATATAATTTATTCTTCTGTTGATCCCTTTCCCAAAACTCCCTGCGGGATAGAGACCACCTTTTGACATGTGCCCGGTTAAATAAACTTGAACTGCCACAAATCAAGCCAGATCCTCCTGCTTCTTCAGGAGTGGGAGAGACATCAACTAAAAATACACAGCTTTGGGATCTTACCTCTTTCAGAGTTCAAGATCTCCCCCTTCTTCATCTGAGTGATGCAGGCTGTTTGGCAGGGACCAGCAGTTTTTCTCTCTGGAAAAGCTGATTAATTTGCTTGGCTTTGAAGGCAGGGGCCGAATCATGGCTGGTTTATTAGCTGGAGAAGGAAGAATGCAAGACCAGGCTCTGCTTTGGTGCAAGGCGGGGGTCAGGAACCTCAGGCTTAGGGGGCCGAGGTCCTTTCTGGCCTTCAGGACTTTCCTTAGGTCCCACCTGCTTCCAGGACACATTCAGCAATGCCCTCTTCAAGCACTTTGGCCTGGCTAGAATGCGGTTCTTTAGCTGCGATAATACTTCCTGCTTGGCTGGGTAGACAGTGGCATGCATAGAATCTGCTAGTTTTCCCCTACTATGCAGAGATTAAGAGTTATATTCCTTTGGGACAGGTTGGGGGAATTGGGAGGAAAGGAGCAATGGTGAGATATCAAATACCAACCATCTGAGGCCCTATGATTGGCAGGTAATGCCTTGTTGGTGATGCCAGCACTGGGAGCTGCCTGATTGCTATTGACCCGTGACAGGGCCTTTTCAATGGTGGCTCCCCAGTTGGGGAATGCGCTCCGAAGTAAGTTACACCTGTCTCCATCATTATTCTTTTTCAGGAGGAATTTGAGAACATTTCCTGTTTACTTAGGCATTTGATGGCTGAAGAATACTATTTCCGGCAATTTCAAGATCATTGGATGGAAGAATGTTTCAACTGCAATTGCTTTTAGAGTGTTTCTGCTTTGCTTTTGTTTTTAAGAAATAAATATGGTCTCCCACATCAACTCTGTTGTAGACTTTATGTGCCATTGCTTAAGGTAGCCTTCCCCAACCTGATGCACACCAGATGTTTTGGACAATGGCTCCCATGATCCTTAACCACCAGGCCATTCTGGCTCATGGAAATAGAGGCCACAGGTTCTCCACCTCCCTGGTTCAAGGGGACCAGAGGTAAAAGAGGCTGGGACCCTATTATTTTAATGGTTGCCTAGAAAAGAGAATTGGATGGAGCTATTGCAGCTCACCATGCAAAGGTGAGATAAGCAGTAATTGCTGAAATCCCGCCCCCATGTGGAGCTATCATGGCACCTTTAAACCTGGTAAAGGGGATGGCTAAAAGGTAAAGGGACCCCTGACCATTAGGTCCAGTCGTGGCCGACTCTGGGGTTGTGGCACTCATTTCGCTTTATTGGCCGAGGGAGCTGGGTCATGTGGCCAGCACGGAACGCCGTTTACCTTCCCGCCGGAGCGGTACCTATTTATCTATTTGCACTTTGACGTGCTTTCAAACTGCTAGGTTGGCAGGAGCAGGGACCGAGCAACAGGAGCTCACCCCGTTGCAGGGATTCGAACCTCCAACCTTCTGATCAGCAAGCCCTAGGCTCTGTGGTTTAACTCACAGCGCCACCTGCGTCCCCAGGGTATGGCTATCAGGAGCAAGAAATGCAGCCCCTTTGCTCAGATGAGCACAGCTTCTCCTTGTGCTGTTTGCCACTGTTTTTCTTAGCAGAGAGGAGGAGGAGGAGGAACCAGCCTTTTTAACCCTGCCAAACCTCTGCTGCCCATGCCCATGCCCTTCCCTACCACTACCCCTCTCCTCCTCTTCCAGCACGGGCCCCCCATGGAGATCTTCCCTGGAGTCAGACAGCTTGATCCTTGCAGCTGGCTCCAGGCCTACTCCAGACTGTACGCATTAAGCTGCAAATGACCCAGTTGCAAAGGCACTTGCAAACTGCAAGCAAAGGAAAAACAGTGGCTCAGACCGTTGAGCGAGGAGGAAGAGAGGGCTGCAGCCCCGGAGGCGGAAGGAGCAGCCAAAAGAGCTTGTGCTTCTTTGACTTCCTTCCCGTATTTTTCCCCCAGGTGTGTTGTTGAAGTCACAGAGCCTCTTGGTCATGAAAGAGGTGACCCACCCTACTCCACAGAGCAGGTGTAGAGAGTTTGGATTTGATATCCCGCCTTTCACTCCCTTTAAGGAGTCTCAAAGTGGCTAACATTCTCCTTTCCCTTCCTTCCCCACAACAAACACTCTGTGAGGTGAGTGGGGCTGAGAGACTTCAAAGAAGTGTGGCTAGCCCAAGGTCACCCAGCAGCTGCATGTGGAGGAGCGGGGAATCAAACCCAGTTCACCAGATTACGAGTCCACCACTCTTAACCACTACACCACACTGGCTGTGTAGGGAATCTTTGGCCCTCTGGATGTTGCTGAACTACAATTCCCATCCCTGCTGTGTGATGTAGGGGGGAGGTCACCTCTGTCAATGGACACGAGGCTCTGTGTCTTCAGCCATGATCCACTAGCCCAAACCAACAGGTGCAATTCCCCCGCATCATTTTATATCACTGCAGCCTAACTAAAGAATTTTAAAATCTAATAAATGTAGATAAAACAGAAACACTATGAACACTGAATTCATAACAAAGCCACTAGTTATTTGGCGATGGTGTTTTAAGATAAAAAAAAGATTTATACAAGCTGAATTAGGATGGAATCTAGGATTAAGGAAGAGAGGACTGGAAAAAGCTGAAACTTCCTTTTTTAGATAAAACAGCCATTCTCAAAATGAAAATACTTCCAAGAATTTTTTTATTTTTTTACTACAGCACATGCTGAATGAAGGCACGGGGGTGGGGGGAGCCCAGCTGAACAAATGGCAACAAAATATTAGTGGCTTTATACTGGATAGTAAAAATAAAATAGAAGAAGAGTTAAATTAAAAATAATGTGTACTCTTAGAGAAAAGGGTGGATTTTCTTGCCTGGATTTAAGAGCTTATTTTTATGTCAATGGTCTGGTGTGATTATCTGGCTTGATCAAGCTACAAGACACTGTATACACAAATTAGAACAAAGTTTTCTTAAAGAGTGATCAATGAAATATGTAAACAATCTTGATGTGAATTACATGCTCTACTGCGTTGTATTTTGTACTATTATTTGATGTTATTAAAACTGGGCGGGGGACTATTTTTTAAAAAAGGTTTTGTTAAAGAGCCTCTGAACAACTTATTATGGCTGAAGCCCATCAAAAGGAAATTTTCAACAGATATAATTTTTCAACAGATACTGCTTAGGGGGAGGCCAAAAGGAAGACGTTCTTCTCCAGATTTACTCCCAGACTCTCCTTTATACGACCGAGATTTAATTTGAATGACATTATAACGATCTTTTCTTTTTAAACGACAACAAACGGTAAATAACATATAAATAAATATACTAGATAAGAGAGATGGTCAGATTCCCAACAAATGACAGAGACGAAATGGAGAGTGCAGTACCCCTAATTTTTGGCACACCTATGTCACAGGTGATAAAAACCTTTTCATCCTGATAGCATCCAACAGCCATACCTGATAGATGTATTTGGTAAAAAAGGTAAAGGGACCCCTGACCATTAGGTCCAGTCGTGGCCGATACTGGGGTTGCAGAGCTCATCTCGCTTTACTGGCCGAGGGAGCTGGTGTACAGCTTCCGGGTCATGTGACCAGCATGACTTCCCGCCGGAGCGGTACCTATTTATCTACTTGCACTTTGACATGCTTTTGAACTGCTAGGTGGGCAGGAGCTGGGACTAAGCAACAGGAGCTCACCCCGTCGCAGGGATTCAAACCACCAACCTCCTGATCGGCAAGCCCTAGGCTCTGTGGTTTAGACCACAGCGCCACCAAAAGAGGCATTCTCTCCTATGTGAGAGAAAAGGGGAATGCCTTTTTTAGCACAGTATTATCATGTGCAGTTTTTAATAGGTGTTTACAGCCCTTCACAGCCTGTTTACTCTCATATTTCTCACACACGTGGGACAGGAGGTTTACATTTTAATTTAATCCTCAATCCATCTCCATCAATCACGAGGAAACAGAAGTGCGCAGTGGCGTACCCGAATATACCATCTGTTCTCCAATCAACTCCGAAAAGTTGGAGGACTTTCTGTTCCTGAACCTCCGAAAGAATTTTTCATTGGTTCAGACAAGGGAGGCAAACTGACGTCGGGTTCTCTGCAGCCTTTGGAGACTAATGATGATCCATACATCTACCACACATTCTTACACAAGAACTACCAAGCAATCTTGTTCGCGATCTGGAACTGTCCAAGGCCAAAGCGGAGTTACCGGGATCAAGACTTCAGCAATGGAATCGTCAAGAAAAATGTCTGAGCGGCTTCGTTTCACTCTCATTCTGAGCAGTTTACACCTTACTTCAGAGAGTAAGATGGCCTTGTATTCTGCTATGATGTAGATGGCCTGATGAATGTCCTTGGAATCACACATGACCCACAAGAATGGTGACTATTCATAGACTCCTCAAAATTGAGTCTCAAGAGTCAAGGCGGTGTTGCTGCATAATGGAAACAGACCTCCCTCCATCCAAGTCAGACACACTGTCTACATGGAACCCACAGCAACCTAAAAACAGCTGCTACGGCTGTATTCAATACAGCAAGTAAGGCTGGCATCTCTGTGGTGACTTTGTGCAGCTGGAATATATGAAGTACAGTGGAACCTCGACTTACGTACGATTCTAGTTATGACCTTCAGTAGGTGCTTCGACTCGTGAACTTTCTCTAGATACGAACAGAGGCCTTGCCAGCAGCCCAGAGCTCGGCTGGCTGGCTGTGGAGCAGCGCTGAGGGCTCTGCTGCCGGGGAGAGGGCTCCCATCCCACCCCCGAAGCTGTGGAAAAGGTGCCGGCTGCAAGAGGCATAGCAGGGCACACTGCAGCCCCAAACCCCACCGAGGAACTAACCTGAGGAAGTCCAGAGAAGAACCTGGCCTGGCAAGAAAAACAAGTGATCCTGGCCGAAGTGAATCAGCTCTTTACTGACCCTTGCCCCACCCCCAGCTTGTAGCCAGGTAAGCCCACCCACCCTCAACGCACATAAGAAAATGTTATTTTTTTAATCTACAATACTGTCTTATTTATTTTATAGTACAGTACACTGATTATTGCCTTCATTTTATGGCTCTATGGTCTCGTTAGACAGTAAAATCCATGTTAAATTGCTGTTTTAGGGAGTGTTTTTCATTGTCTAGAATGGATCAATTCACTTTTCCATTACTTTCTATGGAAAAGTGCGCCTCTGCTTATGTACATTTCTACTTATGATCGGACCTCCAGAACAGATTATGGTTGTAAGTAGAGATTCCACTGTTTTTATGTGAATGGGGCAGCCAAGCAAAGACTTTGCACTACATGAAGAGGCTGACCTCCAAAGGTCGGAGAGAAGAATGGGCAACAGCCAGCACTGGCAGAAATGCGCAAAATCCTACTATTGCCCCTATACATCAAACTCAGTCTGGTGAAGAACTTTTTAAAAATCAATGGCCAAAGTGGATCAGCTTTCAAGTACCTGGCTGACAAATTCCCTTTGGATGAAAATTAAAAACGGAGTTTTTGTGGGTCCTCAGATCAACAAGCTCCTCAAAGATGAGATATTCAACAACCTGCTTCAGAATGATGAGGAAAAAAGCTTGGTCTGGTGTCAACTAACTTCCTTGGGAATGTCAGGACAGAAAACTGGAAGGAAATAGATGAGGACATGTCTCTGTGTCACAAACATGACTGCAAACTTGGCTTGGCTTTTACAGTACAAGATGTATGTATGTAATCCTCGATTATACAATAAACGATTGCAGATCTCTAAGAATGAGTAGCCAATTTTGTGTTTTCAGTGTCATATTCGTGTTCGGCACCTCAAAATCTAGAGGCATGATTTTTGTCAACATTTGTTGTGCTGCACTACCTCATCCCTCCCAAGGTGAGCTAAATCTGGCAGGACAGCTTTCTCTATGGTTTTAATCCCTTCATGCATTAATTAGATGCATGCATGTTGGTTATGTGAGGCTGGCTATGCCACAGTAGTAATTGTGTATTGCCAGTTTCACCAATACTGCACATTCCAAGACTGAGATGCACATAGAATGATACTCAGAAGGATCACCCTTAATCTCGCACAGTCTCAACAATATGGTGGTCAACTAAACCATCTCCAATAAAGAGGACAAAAGAGGATAAAGTGCTAATTCATTTGGAAAGATGCAAATGTAGACATAATTGCTATAATTTTATTGAGTACATCTCACTATAATGGGAAAAACTGTGACCAGGTAACCTGTGTACCTTCTCAGTCTGTTGTCCAGCTGCAACTTTGAGGCCCCTTCAGATCTCCCTGAAGATTTAGGTAAAGGTACCCCTGACCGTTAAGTCCAGTCGTGGACGACTCTGGGGTTGCAGTGCTCATCTCGCTTTACTGGCCGAGGGAGCCAGCATTTGTCTGCAGACAGCTTCCGGGACATGTGGCCAGCATGACTAAGCACTTGCACTTTGATGTGCTTTCAAACTGCTAGGTTGGCAGGAGCTGGGACCAAGCAACGGGAGCTCACCCTGCCGCGGGGATTCAAACCGTGGACCTTCTGATCGGCAAGCCCTAGGCTCAGTGGTTTAGACCACAGTGCCACCTTACATTTAAAAATTAGAATTGGTCCAAACAGCCCTTCAAGTAGAGGTCCTAACCTCCATAACATAAGTCACATTGCTGCCCTACACTAGACTCATTGGGTGACAAAAATTCAGTCTGACCGGACTCACTGCTCAGTACATATGTAAGAAGGTGCTGCTTTCCTTTCCATCCTGCATTCATTGCATGCAGCAATATTTTCATTCAGCTGCAGTTCACATTCTGCCCAAAGCTATTATCAGTCTGCTATGCCAAAACTGCATACCTTAAATATTTTACATAATTATTACTTTGTGTTGCTAATACATTATTTCACCACAATCCTTTCAATGCAAAGGAAACCCTTTGCATGAATTGATTTTCATTCCAGACATGGGACAAATAAGCAGTCCCTATTTCTTTCAGTATTCTTCAACATCTGTCCTGCTGAGATGAAGGAAAAACATTAACATTGCTGAGTTAAGGGGGAGAAAAGATGGCTTCAGAATCAGGTGCTTGGTGGCTTCAGTGAACCATGTAGATTTCTCCCAGATGCTGAGGATAATTTGCAGGCTGCATTAACAACTGTCCCCTTGAATCTAGGAGAAAAAGCCTGACAAAGCATCACCAAAAAGTTAAGAGACAAAATGAGGAAACAAAGACTTCAAAACAGAAGTTTCTCTAGATTGTGGTGTGCTTTAGCTCTCCAAGAGGAGCCCTTTACACTATGGAGAGGAGACATGTGCACTTTTCCAGGTTTGCAAAGAACCATAGCATCCTGTTTGATAGATCCAAACTTTGCAGTGTGCTCCCCCAGGTGGCCCTGCTGTGTATAACACTGAACCAATGTGCAGCATTCAGGGTCGTGCATGAAATCTGATGTCTGCGCAGGAAACATCATTCAACAATGATTGCTAAAGGGAGTGAGATTCTTAAAACAATCATTTTCAACTGCAGCAACTGGGAGAGCACTATTGCGCTCAGGTTCCGCTTGCAAGTTTCCCCTGGTCATCTGGTTGGCCACTGTGGGAACAGGATGCTGGACAAGATGGGCCTTTGGACGAATCCAGCAGCAGGTTTCTCATATTATTATGCAGCTGCAGAAATGATGACTGATACTACTGCATGACCTGTGGCATCATGCAGTGGTACTACTCATTTACCGGTATTTATTATTATTATTTATAAAATTATTAGTTGCTTGTTACCTAAAATGTCTCCAAGCAACATTTATTTTAAAACTTAAATATATTATACCATGAAAGATCTTAAATCTACCATGCTGACCAAGAAATTGGAGATATCAGTGCTATCAACAAACACCCCTGCTCAAGCTGTATGTGCAGATAAAATAATTAAGATGCAACAATATATGAGTTCAGAATGTGCTGGAAAAGTAGAGCTTCAAAGGAGAACCAGAAATGCCATCTTTTATTTGAAAATTTATTGAAAAAATGCAATACAAGTAGCAAGATTGAACACGTCTAAATGCTACATCTACTTTCCCTTTGACTACAAAAGTTCAAAATAACAGCTACTTAAGCTATAAAGATTTGCTTCCCCACCCCCTCTGTTCCTATCCCTCACCCCCAAAGAAAGTAATAATCGGCTATTCTATACAATTCACCATTGTCTTAAAATTTTTACAAAGCTCCTTCATATCTGCAGTGAAATAATTTGTGACTGAATGTGTAAAAAAACAACAAAAACCCCGTCAGAACACAAATATTTAATTGTCCATTATAGGAAAATGGCAAAGCACAGTTTATGAACACTCCCCCAAATAAAACCCAGAAAACTTTTAATTGCTGGCTGCCCACTTCTGTCTGGCAAGTGAAGCTGCAATTTTTGTTCCCAGTTTGGTCAGTATAGATTACCATCCTGCTGCCCTTCCTTCTGTACACACATTCATACATAAATAGCTTTCATTTACTATACAGTTAAGACAGTTTCCGGATAATCTCATAGATGAGGGAGGAAGTTACTGGGAACATATTGCCATCTCAACATTATAAATAAATAGACCATATTTCGTTTACTGCCCTAATGGTAGCACTGGCCCCCCAGGAATTCCGAAGACCTCTAGAAACCAAATTTATTCTACAGGCAATTAATGTGATGGTGGTGGATTTGAGGGTGCCAAAAGCCTACTCACAAGAAATAGCAATTCCCCATGTTGGTGGCAGATAAATCAGAGGGATGCATCTCTGGTATCTTAGTCCTAAGTGAGGGATAGAGAACCTGTGGCCCTCCAGAAGTTGCTGGACTACCATTCCCAGGAGCGCTGGCTATGCTGGTTAGGGCTGATGGGAGTTGGAGTCCAACAGCATCTAAAGGGCCACCAGTTAATCATCCTGGTTCTAAGTGGCCTTCACAGCACCCAGCTTGAAAAGGTAAGCCAGCTCAGCAAATAGTTCAAAAGAAATTTGTTTTGTTTCCACTGGTCTATTTGCCCATGCGTATGTGGGTTACTTATGGCACATAAGCAGCCTGAAATGGAAAAGAACCAACTTTGTCTATTGACAAAGGGTACTCTCTGCCTGGTGTTCCTTCCTTACCACAGGTAACCATGTCAGTGGCTTTAAGCCCATATGCTAAAGAAAAGTTTTCCCTATAGCAAAGGGAGCATATTGAAGGCTGGGGGGGGGGGTTATGTTGTGATTTAGCTTTCTAAGAAGCCCAATAATAATGTATTTTTTTAAAAAAGCAAGCTTCTGTACTTATGAACGCTAAGTTTACAAGTGTACAGGTGATGTCTGCTGAAATCTAGAAACCGGGGGAATTGTTGAAGGGAGTACCTTGTAAAAGCATTGTGCTTCTCTCCCTA
Source organism: Podarcis melisellensis (assembly GCF_964234715.1). Classification (NCBI taxonomy): domain Eukaryota; kingdom Metazoa; phylum Chordata; class Lepidosauria; order Squamata; family Lacertidae; genus Podarcis; species Podarcis melisellensis. The sequence continues at coordinate 67,880,996 of NC_138540.1, read as the reverse complement.
CAATGATCAGAAGCAGAAATGATATAGTGTGGGAGTAAATAGCAAAATACATGGCACAAAAGTAATATGAATCTGCTTGATTTGCATAATTTATACAAGTAGCAGAATTCAGCATTTCTTGCCACAGAATTGGGTTACTTCAGTGCAGACTTTTTTCTTCTGTTTTGCGCAGAGTACGTACAGTCTTGAATGAACCTAAAGGAAGGTAGGTGATCTTCTGTTGGAAACGAAAAGCTTACTAGTCATCAGACAAAGCAAGACCAACTTCCATCACCTAAGGCTGTTAGTCCTAAATGCCTTAAGACTTTTACCAAGAGGGTCTGTGATGGATTAAAAAAAACTATTTCAAAAAGAAACTTGGGTGACCCTCAATGAGTTATTTACTTAGCAATTTACCTGTCGGCCCAGTTGCATTTATATTGTCTCCTCCCAGGATTGTTTCTCACACTTACTTTCTTCCCTTGTGATTCTGAATGATTGAGATTTGAGTGGATTTTTAAGCAATGCTAAATATTTGCACCTTGAAGGGGAAGACGGGGATGTGCAAAAGAAGCTAACATCAGATGTCCATATAGGACAGGAGAGAATTGGGTTGTATGGAAAGTTGGAATCACCCCCACTTAAACACACCTTATGCGCAAAACTGGTGGGGAGGGACAACATATCTGCTGGATGAGGTTTCTGCACACAAGGCAGGAAAAGCAATATACTGGAAAAGCAATAGGTAGGTCAGTGGTCAGGAGAAGGGACAATCTGAGAAGCATGCCCCTGATTAGATAAGAGTAAATTCCTGTTTAATGGGAAATCCAAACTTCATGCAAAAGAAGTGTCTGAAAGTAGAGTTTTAAAATAGAACAGGACTTCACCAGCTAGTTAGCCACAGGATACAAAAAGTTAAAAATCATGCTGAGTGACAGCTCAAAGAAGGACAAGACATACCTTCAAATAACATATTGAAAAAGCAATAATTCCATTAATAAATGTGTAACAGTGCTGCAATTGTAGTAAGGTTCGAGATTTGATAAAGATGCCTTCTTTAGAATTATGGAACTATTTTATAGCTGGTGCTTAAAGCTTTTAATAGCAAAGGAAAAGGAAGCTGCAGAAGAATTATGCGCTAGAGAAAGTGACACAACCAAAATTGTCTTCCACAATAAATACATTTTTAAGTGCTATGGGTTGATTTTTTATTTTTATTTTTAAAAGTTCAGTCTAAGATTTTTAGGAAGGTAGCCCATTAGTTCTATTTGTAAAGAGAAGAGCATATAGAAACCCACAAATAGTGTTACAGCCCGAGTTTGTTCACTTGGAAGGAAGTCTATTGTTTCCAGTTGGGCTTTACTCACAGCTAAGTGCATCAGATGGCAACCACTGAAGGCTTGTTGTGGCTGATGGGACCCCAGAGCACATTGGAGCAAAGCTGATTGAGCAGTGCTAAACTCTTACATGTCCATAATGCTTTCAAACTCTAAATAAGACTGTATTAACTCCCTAACTGAAACCTACTCAAAACTGAGGGGAAAAGTAGACATGCAGTATGATAATATAGCTTCCATACAACTGCTCGTTTTCACTGAAATCAGATTCTTTTCAATGTGTTTCCTTGTTTTCTGTAAACTTTCTTTAAACAGCAGAAGGCATTCCTCTTCACTTAAATGCTAGAATAACCCTTAGCTATTAGGTGGTGCACTCAAAAGAATTTCAACTTCATACCTCTCAGAAAAAACATCACTCATAATTCTACAGAACTTTTACATGCTGCTGGAAGGAAAGAACAAGCCTGCAGTTTTTAGTGTTGCCAAGGAAATCTTTCAACTAAGCATGGAGAGGAAGTTCATTTTATTTGTGAAGAACATGTTGCATCCCAATTTGGAATCCTCTCATTCTTCCTACGTGGGGAAAACATTTAAAGGAAATGAAACTGCTTCCCAGTTAAGAGTACTGATACCAACTACCTTTCACGAGATTTGTTTTACAAGTGTACTTTTAAAGTCATCAGGAGAAAGAGTTATTTGGGGTAGAAACAAACCCACACAGAGAAAAACTAACTTAAATCTGCTCTTGTTCTGATTTGGATCCTTTTTTTAATGGCATTCAACATTCTCTAGTGATAGCCAATCAGAACACACCTAGGTTAAGATCCTGAGAACTGCAGCCAATCCTGGGGTTTGTTATTTCATTTAGCATGGTAGCAATGCAGCATCCACCATTCATTTCAGCAGCCTTACGCAATAAGTTTTGTATGACCTCAATGACTCAAAGGAAGGAGGTGCAACAGTAGTATGCTCTATGGACTGTGCACAAGAAGAACTACAAATTATTATATTGTCTTATAAGGAGCATTAAGTGACTTGCAACATGTACAGGCTTAGTTTTTAACAGCAATCATTGGAAACAATCTACAATACTGATGATGCCTTTGTAATTGCCTGCTTAAAGAATACAGATTTAGGAATGCTGGATTGTCTCTAAGGGATGACTTGTGCTTCATTTATCCCTTCCTGTGATATGTTACCAGTGTGCCAAGTTTAAATAGTGCTTTAAAAACCAATATGATTTTAAAACTATGCTACCAAAACCACAAAAATCAAAACACAAACAATTGGGAAGGAGAAAAAAGAAAAAAAATGAACACCCCATCCTATTGTTATAAATTACAGCCTATTTCATAGCGTGTAGAGCCCACACCTCTTAAACACACAATTCTAATAGGCTTAATTTAAAGGAGAACAAAAAGAGGGGGGAAATAGGAGAGTGAATTTACAAGAGATTTAGTATTCCAAGGAGTGCAAAAAAGAAAAAAGGAGAGAGCTGGAAAAACATGGTGCCTTGTCACAATTGATTAAAACCTCTAGAATTCACAGTATAAAAGGTGAAGCAATTTCCATCATTTCTGAATCTAGACTACTACTGAAATACCTGTGCAAATACCACAACCCCCTGCTATATTCGAGCATCTAAGGGGCTGACAAACCAACAAAAAGCAAGGAAAATCCAGAGGAAAAGAGGGCAGGCACATTTGCGCCTGGCATATATAAAATAGCTGTGATTAGGAAACTCTGAATATATCTCAGATCCACAAGAGCCAAGACAAAGCATTGAACAAGTGTTTTCCTGACTACTCAGGCAAGAGGGGTCACTTCTAGGTCACTGAGACCCCCACACTATAACATGTTCAAAGTTATGTGAGAATGCAAACTTCTTGAGGAGGAAAAGGAGGAGGAAGGGCAATGCAGTTCAATCAAAGGCAATCACTTTTGATAAGCTCTACATGTTCTTGTTGTGTGGGCCTCTGACTTCATAATACAGATCCAGAAAAGGTGGTGGGAAAGGAAATGCAAAAATGCAAAAAGTGGGGTGGGGGATTGCAAAACTGTAAAAAGCAAAAAAATCAGTACTGTGAAAAGTATGGCATACTGTCGGTCACAATATAAAAATGATAATCAAAAAGGATCCACTGTGTTAAGGAGAATCCGAAGTAAACATCAAAAAGCACAACTTCCTAGTAATAAATGATAGAATGTTTGACTGAGAGTAAATCTGGCAAGTTTGAGGTCATGGTGCTCCAAGGTAGCTTCCTTGCAGTTTTGCTGGTATATGTCGGGTGGCCTTCGCAGACAGAAACAGACATCGCCTAGGGAAACACAAATTTATGCTAAATTACCAATCAGTAGAAAACAAGTCTGAAATTCTGAAACATTTGCTGGTAAATTGTCTGTATCTTCCTGCCCATCGCCATATGCACACATGCACACACCTTTTTGGGTGTATTAATGCATACCTCAAACCTGAGCATTCTGCTCTGTGAATATGTAGCATTAGGAGGCCTCTTTCTACAAGTGCCTAGTTCCTGTTCACTCAGATTTAATAAGCTCTGCTGCAGCCAATCAAAAGTGACTAGACAGAGTAAGCTGAATTTCACTGGTGGAATAAAGTTGGCAAAGCTGTGCAGTTCTCAAGTTAACATTCTTTGAATGTTGGCAATGTACCCAACACATAAGGGGAACACCCAGCGGGAAACCTGAGCAAGCAGTGTCAAGACTTGTGGAGAGGGCTCTCGCCACACTGAATAGCCCAAGGTTGGAAAGGTTGCTAAAAGGATGGGGCTCTCCCTCCTAAATTCAGGATCCAACTACCAAGCATGGAGGTTCAAAATTACATGTGGGTGGTATGTGACTGTTTGTGGACTAAGGGAGTTCAGAGTTCAGTTCCACAAAAAGCAGTTAGCTTGCAAGAGGCACACAAAATCGCAGTTAAGTCTACAGCAAGACTGCAAACTCAAACAACTGAGAGGTCCATTAACTGCCCATGCACTCATACCATATTAACTATCCATGGTAGTAAAATGCAGACACTTGTGATGTATTTAAAAGATACATGACAGCATATGGAGAAGGAAGTACTGTGGAACTTTCATTAGCATCCGTTGCAATGTCACGGCAATTGTGGGACAGACCTCTGACCCTGTGAACTTCTTCTAGCAACAACTGTAACAGCACATGAGCTCTTTAAGCAAAACCTTCACTTAATCACTTTGTGGCTTATGGGCCACATGTAATGGTTTGAGAGCAAGCCCTAGAAGGCTACAAAAGCTGAAGTTACACATTGTCCCTGTGGGCTTTATGTTGTGCAGGCCCAGCCTATTTAAGTCTACGCATTTAGTGTCATTTCTCTAGTCTTAGTGGCAGCTAACTTTCAAGCAGATTTGAAAAGTTACAACCACAGCCAGGCTGACCTCTTGCACATGGAAGCACTTTGTCATATATTGGGGCTGGAGTGTTGACCTACAAAACAGGAATTAAAAGTACAGACCTGGCCCCTCATCTACCAGCTGCTGAGCCTTCCCTGTTAAAAGTCCTGCAAGGACAGAGTCAAAATGTACCAAGTACAAGTTTTGAAAAGGCTTTCCTTGAAAACTGCTGGAAATAAACAACCTTCAGTTGTGACTTAGGTGAAAACCTTGCCATGCTTCAAGATGCAGCAGTGCTAACAAAAAAAAAAAAAAAAGAAAGAAAGGAAAAATGAAAACTACCTGATAATATATGTAGCTGGTCTTGCTATTTATTCTGCAATCTCAGTCTCCTGGTGGACCACCACCTTGGTCACAGACATGTCTGGGTGTTGCTCCTTTGCTTCTCTGATGGCCTGTACCAGAACCTGAAGAAAGATTCCACAAAGAACAAACTATCTTGAATCGAGTTTAGGGCAACAACATTTTGCTTCCTATCATGATCTAACTTTACCAACTAATTTCCATATAGTAATGAAGGCTTGCAACCTATCATTAAGGAAAACATTTTTGGATCAATTTAGGGCAACACGGTTGTTGCTTATTTATTGGGTTCTTTTTCTGACCCACCGCAAGGTCACAGGGCAGCTTTCAATATAAAAATATGATATTTAAACCAGTTAAAACAGTTTACAATACAAAAAAATAGGGAAGGTCTTAAAAATGTATTTCAGATGTCAAAGGCCAGGATAATGCAGTGACTCTTCAGTACAGGATGAAAGCTATGGAATAAAGGTTGGTAGAGTTCAGAATTTGGCTAGAATCTTATTATGGGTGAACTTTCAAATAAATCCCTCTGGAGACCCCAAAGGTCATGCAATATATCTTGCATATTTGATCTGCCAACTGCTCCATTGATAAAAGTGCCAGAAACAATACTCAGAATAGTCTTACTTGATCATGATCAATGTCTGCATCTCCTGTGATGACAATTCTTTTTTCAATTCGTGTTTCTGAAATTCCACCTTTCACAGTCTACGAGAGAACAAACAGCTTACAATGAAACAATGCGAAAATGTTAAAAAAATAGTTTTAAAGAGAAAAACAAGCCTAGTTAATCAATCAGAGCAACCAAAAGGTCAAGTCAGCAGGAATGGTTCATAATTACATCTAGATTAGATGCATATCACTCTTTGACAACCAAATTCCTATGATTGTAAGCTTAATAGAGATGCAAATGATTTTCCTACTGCTGTCACAGGCCTGGTTTGCACATCATGGTGAACATAAGAGAACAGGGGCTCCTGGAGAAGAGACTGCAGTTGTTTCACTCCTTCCTGGTCATTCTTCTGCTGATGAACTGTGCTGAGCTAAGCCATGGTTTGGTTTAGTGTCATCTGAACCCTGGCTCATGGCTTAACTCTTCCAGGCAAACCATGAGCCATAAGCAATAGCTTTGGTTACAGCTCATGCTTAGTTTGAAGAGACATAAACCACAATCCCAATTTCTAATGATACTCTATACCAAGCTGTCACTCGGCTCAACTCAGCACAGCAGCAGAATGGCTGAGAAGGAGCAAAGAAGCTGCAATTTCCTTCCAGAAGTCCACATGCTTATGCTAAGCCATGGTTTAGCTTAGCAAGACATGTGAATCAGGCCATAGTGAGAAATGTGAATGGAGTGTGTGATAACTGCTATCACAGGTTTGTTGTGCTTATATGGCTCCCAATGGTAGCTGCGTTTTACACAATTCTTAGCTTGTTCAAACCCACAATAGTGACCAAACTCTCAGGGACACTATCTCCTTTTTTTTTCAAAACAGGGATCTAAAATGGAGACATTTTAGATTCCACTCTAGCCTGGGCTAGACTCCTTTGATCCAAAGCTAACATTCAGGACTATACTGGCTCCTAAGAAAAGCAGACTACAGGACTCGTAATAATACATAAAGGACATCAAAATAAATTGTTTCAGAAATTACTTTTCTCTGCTGATATCCTAACAATGCAAAAAAAAAAATAAAAAGAAATGGATGAATTTCCATATAGACACGTATCTTCAATGTATGAATAGTTAGAACCGCACTTAGATCTTGCAGAGCTATATCAGACACAAACTTTGTGTGTCCACTTAATAACTGACCTTTTTAGTCAATGTAAAGATATACATCTTTGTTTCCTCCTTTCCCTATTCAGTTTTTGCATAAAAAGCTAATTCCATATTAAGAGAAAGAGAGAGGGAGAGGAAAGACAAAGAGCAAGTACAAAAAAAAGAAACTACAGTGGTGCCTCGCAAGACGAAATTAATTCGTTCCGCAAGTTTTTTCTTCTTGCGAGTTTTTTGTCTTGCGAAGCACGGTTTCCCATAGGAATGCATTGAAAATCAATTAATGCGTTCCTAGGGAGACCGCCTTCAGACCAGGTCTGTCCCCGGACCTCCTCTGAAGGCTGACAGGGGGGGAAGGACTTTTCTCCCCACCGCCAGCCTTCAGAACAGCCTTCTGAAGGCTGGCGGTGAGAAGAAAAGGCCTTCTCCCGCCGCCAGCCTTCAGAAGAGTTCCCACAGGGCTGCCTAGGCTGCGGATAGCAGCCTGCTGCCCGGCGCGCGGGGCGCTCTGAAGCAGAGCGCCCCTCGCGCGGGGCAGACACCTGCAGCTTGGGGAGCCCTGCAGGACTTCCCCGCAGGGCTCTCCAAGCTGCGGATAGCAGCCTGCTGCCCCGCGCGAGGGGCGCTCTTCTTCAGAGCTTCTTCAGAGCTGCGCGCCTTCTCCTCTGTTCCCGGACCTCCCACCGCAAGCCTTCAGGACAGGTCCGGGAACAGAGGAGAAGGCGCGCTGCGCTTCCCCGCTGTCCCCGGAGATTTCCCTATGGGCTTTCGTCTTGTGAAGCAAGCCCATAGGGAAATTCGTCTTGCGAAGCTGCTAAAAATCGGAAAACCCTTTTGTCTTGCGGGTTTTTCGTTTAGCGAGGCATTCGTCTTGCGGGGCACCACTGTAGAAAAAAAGTTTTTGTCCTATGGTCTGATAGGATGAATGCTCACATCTACATGGGGGAAAGTAACATCCGAAACAGTCCTACTAACATTTGCCTTTCTACTCAGACTACCACCCAATTAGAGAAATCATAGTGGATTCATTGTATGTGTTTTAGTTGTTTGACTACACATACATATGAATAAAAGCAACAGTTTTTATGAAAAAGCATGTTTTAAAAACATTTTGTTTTTAGATTCTGCAATCTTTCTTTTAGATAATGTTACAGCAAGCATCAATTCCTGATTGAGAAAGAAGAGGGGAATTCACCTTAAGATGGTGCTTGCAAATACTTGTATTAAAAATGATACTTTAAAAAATCCACTGAATGATTGAGATGCGTCTTTAGTTCTTTTTAAAAATAAACTTTATCTACTTGACTGAAGGTCACAGTTCCACTTTCAACCAAATTCATGCTAGCAGAAAACTCTTAGATTCAAACACACACTGCTTATACACCAGGAGAACTGGTACAAAAACAAAGAGAGGTAAAGGTGTATAAGCAACAAACCTAGTCATTGAAGGAATGCTGTGGAAGATGAACAGAAATGCTTAACAGCACAATTCCTTCATAATCTCATCATCCTAACCTGGCAAATTTATTCACCTTATCACTCTGTTAGTCCAAATGAAATGGAGCCCAGGAAACCTTAGATTGTGTATCAATTTGATCCTTTTAATGTCTTTTTGTATGTTTTGTGGTATTTTATGCACTGTGATTCACTATTTTATTGATTATAGATTAGTAATTCTTTATTGTAATTGATAAGCATAAACTTTTATTATATGCTGATGCTTAATTTTACTGTTTACTATTAGATTTCAATGGATGATTGAATATTGCTTTTTTGATATAAGTTGTTTAATTTAAAAGTTGTTGTGTCTTTTTAATATTGGATCAGATTGTTGCTATTAATGGTTGATGTTTTATTATGTTTTTAAATGTGTTGGAAGCTGCCCAGATAGGTGGGGTATTATTATTATTATTATTATTATTATTATTATTAATAAACATGCTGAAATGCCTTTATCTGGGTTAACACAAGAATACTTCTCCATTATTAAGTGAAACCATGCAACACCTAAACATTAAATATAAATTCCCCTTAGGAGGAAGACATGGACCTATAAATATCCAGTACTTTGGAGGATAAACTGTGGAGAAAGCCATCCTTTAATCCAACAGTGTTTATGGAATCCTCTTTTAAGCTAAGTTACACAAACAGTTGCTTATCTTCCTATTATTGGAGAGGTTGTCCAGTGAGGGGCTCTCTAAGAGACCAAAATAAAATTGTTTCAGAAATTACTTTTCTCGGCTGACATCCTAAGAATGCAAAAAAGAGATGGAGGAATTTCCATTTAGACACATATCTTCAAGTATGAATGGTCAGAACAGCACTTAGATCTTGCACTGAGAGCAGGAAAGATTAGATGAGCCAAAATAAGAAAAACCTTTATAAAGAAAAATGATGGCAACATCAATGACAAGGAAAAGAGAAGTTAGACTATTCATTAACTCAAAGGAACTTGAAACAAAAGACCTTGTTCACTTTACTGGTTTACATGTTTTCAAGCCTTAGGAAAGAATGGTGCTCATTATGTTATTCCTGCCCCTTCCCTTAAGTAATATGTGAACTTGCCCTACCAAAGAGCAATGGTATAAAGGTAGAGGCAATTACTCAGTTAAACCTAATTAGAAGTAAAGCCCCAAATAAAGAGCTGGCTGAATCCACAGGGTTCTGGGCAAATAATGTCAGAGAAGTGGGGTGGTGATACTTCTCTAAGTGAAACCAGCTTTCATACTCATAAAGATTGTAGACATCACTTAAGTTGCAAGAGTGGCAACTATTCTAGAATGAGTAATGTACAGGATGGTGACAATGAACATTAAAGCATTCTTTCTGGAACATGGACCAGGATTTCCCTTCCAGGGTCAAGTTAATGGGATTGAGGATAACTGAGATTAGGGAACCATTAAACTGTCAGTCACATCATCCCTCAAAACATTTCGTTTAAACAAAGCTGCCTTTGAATTCTTTCTGGTGGCTGCCTTCAAGAAAAAGCTTACTGCAGCTTTGATGCCCTCAGCTTTGGTGCTTTTCTAACAAGTAGCAGTAACATTGGTGCTGGAGGAGAGTGCATCTGCAAACAAGAGGTAAAAATAATGACTATCTTGTATTTGGCTGCTCTACTACATGTTCGTTTGGGTCAACTGTATTGCAACACACGTGGCATATATATTTTTCTGCCACACATTTTCACAAGTGATGCATCTGGAGAGATCTCCACCAAGTAGTAAAGCTTGCCACATATTGTGAAGACTATCTGGAATTATTTCCACATGGTATCACTGCACCTAATAGCTACAATGTTTGAAAGCCACTTTCCACATTAGTGATCTGAAATCCATATAGACTCGTTAACACAATCAGGTTGGTTGAACCATATGAACATTCCAGTATTACAGCCATCTTGAGGGACAGTGGAGTATGAAAGCAAAGTGAAGCAGCTTCTATGGGGGGGACCACATAATGACTGAAGCCTTATCTAAATATATTTGTTGTGCTTTAGAATGACTTGGTATTGGAGATGGCTTTCTGTTTTAGTACTATCATCTAGTGTACAAAGGTCAGTAGTAATCTGTGCTTCTTGGCAATCTCTAGTGGCAATTTGTGTTTCTCAGCAATCTCTGACCTTGATTTCTAAAACATAATGGGTCCTTTAATGTAGGCTAGCCCCAGCAGAGAGAATATGCTAGACACATATGGCTAAACACCATTTCTTTTGCCAACAACAGTGTGCTGAGCTTGCTCTATTGGTTATTTCAAATGAATCCTGTGTCCCAGATAATGTTAGCTAATGGTCTCTTCTCAGGGTAGCTACCCACTTATTACTTTAACAACATTGAACCTCCTGTGAATAGCTCCCAAATTGGAAACACCTGTGTACCTAGCTTGGGAAAAGACTTCCGTGTTGAAAGATGTTCAAAGTGGGGTTAGTATGCATTTCTCCAAGCTAGAAAGATCCAGGTGGGTCTGGTCAGTGTCTGGATAGGAGACCATCTGAGGACAGTATGTATGCTGCCTTGAGTTCCACGTTAGGGAAAAGGGTAGGTTATGTATGTTTAATGAGATTCGTTTCCATCAGCTTCTTTCCATACCATTGGAAAGAAGCTGGAAATGGTAGGGAAAATCCTGTTCAACAGTATTCTGAATACCATTTGTCCTAGATTGAAACCTTAAAGTGAAGCATCAGTGGTGACTGTGTCACATCTAGAGTACTGACAGGACAAGTAAAAGGAAGCAGACATGAGCCCTACAGTCAGTAAAACTCTGATGTGCCACAAACTGCCAATCCCATTAGAGAGGGGTCACCCAAAGACAGACAGAGACTAGAGTTTGTACAACTCATTCCCTGTCAACGCAAATAGCTTATCAGTGAGGTCACACACTTGAGACTATTGTATTTTACCTTTGTAATCTGGGTAGTGGTAGTGCTGCTGGTGGTCTCTGAAGTGATGGTCTGAGCACTTAGCAGAACTCCAGGGTCTAAATCCCCACTGCCATCATCAGTCTATGGCAGAGATACATAACAAGTATAAATTATCTCCTTGCTCACCTAGAGAGAGTTGTTTGTTCAGCAGAGAAGGCTACAACGGCAAAGTGTAATGAGCCAGAAGGCTGTTGGTAAATTTGCAATAATTTAATGTTACTAGTCAAATCTGCATCAATGCGGCACAGGATTGCAACTAAGGGTTTTCTTCACACAAAACATTAAACCATAATTTAGCACTACATGAATTAGCTATGGCAAGCCTTAGTGAAGAAGCATTGGGTTTTCACGCTCTCCTTTGCACCTTCTGTGGGATCAGGAGGACTTACTCACCAGCAAATCACAAGAATTAAAAATTTGGTATTAAAAACAGTTAGAACCAAATGCAGCCACAGGAATCAGGTGGGTCCTGAAAACACATGTCTCAGCTGTCAAAGGTGAAGGCAACGAGGTGCATCTTCACCTTTCACCAAACGAAACATCTCTGGGAGAAGGGAATTCCACAGCTTAGGGGCCGCCGCAGAGAATGGATGGTGGAACTACCAGCAGGGCACTCTCTGAAGATCTTAACCCCCAACAGGGTCTGTAGGGAAGGAGGTTATCTCTCAGATATTTGGGGGTTAAGGTGTTTAGGGCTCTAAACACTGGTGTGGGCATCCTGAATTGAATCCAGAAACAAACTGGAAAGCAGTGCAGCTGTTTTACAGCAGGGGTTTATATGAGTTCCAAAGGCAACCACAGCGAATAAACTGGCTGCTGCATTTTAGACCAGCTGAAGTTTCCAAGTCATCTTCACAGGCAGCCCTATGTAGAACTCATTGCAATAATCCAGAAGCAACCAGAGCACAGAATACTGTAGTCAAGTAAACTCTATCTAAAAGGGGCCCTAGCTGCAGAAGCAAACGTAGCTGGAACTCCTAGCCGCAAAGGCCACCCGGGCCTTCAGTAACAATGTTGAATCCAGCAGAACCTGCAAGCTATGAACCTGCTCCTGGTAGTGCAATCCCATCTAGAAGTGGAAGTTTTCCCACCACCTAGGTTCAAGAACTTGGAACTCATAACACCTCTCTTTTCAGGATTCACTTTTAATTTGTTCAATTTGTTGGCCCCCCACTCAGCCTGTCACACCCCACAAACACTTGTCTAGCACCTCAGCTGCCTCCTTTGATTCAGGTGTGTGTGTGAGAGAGAGCTCTGTGCCATCTACATATTGAGGGCAATTCACTCCACAACTCCTGATGACAACTCCCAGCAGCTTCACTGAGATCTTAAATAAGACAAAACCCTGCAGGACACAACAGGAAAGCTCCCATGGCACCGAACAGTGTCCCCCATGACTACTTTCTGGAAACAACCCTGTAGGTAGGAGCAGAACCACAAAAGTATAGTGCCCCCACCCGCCTTGAGCCATTACAGAAAGACAGCATGATCAATGGTATGGAAAGCCACTGAGAACAGGAAGGAGAACAAGAAGGGCCATACTCCCCCGCTGCCCATCTATCTTCCAACAAGTGTCATCAACCAGGGCAAGCAAGGCAGTTTCATTGCCATGACCAGGCCAGAAGCTGGACAGAAATGCATCCAGATATTCAGTCTCTTCCGAAGATGCCTGAAGCTGGACCACCAGCAGCATCCTCTTGAGCAGCTTGCTCCAAAATGGGGTATTTGCCACTGGGTGATACTGAATACTTCCAGGTCCAGGCAAATCCAAATGGGGCCACCTTTACTCAGAAGGTGGCAAGCTGTCCAAGATTCAACAATGAAGTGAATTACTTTTCATATTGGACCTGTTGCACAGACAATAGCTAAATCCATGGCAGCTGGCCATGAAGCCCACCAGCAAGCGATAAGCCTGAATGTCCTCATCATCATACTTTTGTGTTCAGCTCAGCTAACTGGGACGGAGCAAAATGTCTGGTACAACAATATAACCCATTGTCAGCTCTGGTCTCTAATTCAGATACTATGCTTTCCATGTTGCATGGGTTAGGAACTGGACAAAACTGCTAAGGTAAGAATTTCTCCAGGTTTTTGCCACTCTTTTTTGCCCTTTCTCTTAGTCCTCAGGTAATGTGATACAAAAAGTCCCCAGAGAAGGCACACTTTCCAGTCACATTTCCAAAGTGAACTAGTCTTTCAATAAAAAGGGCTAGATAACTACATTAAATATGTTTTGGTAGTACAGAGCAACATTTCAAGCATTTTTAGGTACAAAGAAAGCTTATGCAGAGCAAGGTGCGTCAAAACTCATATGTGCCTAATGTGTCAGAACATCTAAGCCCCATCCAAACAGTGATGCTGCTGTGAAGAAACAAACTAAAAAAAACCCTACATCTTAATTCAACACCAAGGTTTAATACCTGCTGAACAATAATGCTTTGTTTCCTCAGAATCTGGTTAGTGAGCTGTTTGACAAAACTTGTAGCACCCTCAGTGTTACTTCCTTGTTGCCACAATGGTAGTTTGAGCCTCAATCCTGCTTCTGGAGTTGGATAGCCACACAAACATAATGAAGTAAAAGAGGAGACTTGGCTCAGAGAGGATAGCCATAGTATGTATTGGGGCAGGTGGTTACCTCTTTTTGAAGGGGGAAAGAAAGCTTTAAAAACCCAGGTGTTTGTTCCTATGCTAAAAAAGAGAGCTCTTTTTTTTTCTTTAGTAAAAACTAACTACAAACAATGACCTTGATAGTGTGTGTGCGTGTTTATGTGTAGTCTAACAATAAAAAAACTTCCAAGGGTCACCATGACAGATTAGACTGAAAAAATTAGCTATGCACAGGTTCCTTCAGCAAATGGATGTTTCCCCTGGTTTGCCATCTCAGACTGGAAGAACACCACCAATATTTCTTAGTCTGCCTTTAAACATATTTGTGCCACAGTGAGATATCTGCTCATGTACTTGTTCGTTAGAATTACATATTAATTAATATTTTACAAAGGTTTGTGAAACTTACTGAATGCAATACCTTCGGAGTGTCCACTAGGTGGAAGCAGCATCCAACAGATACCACAGAATTTCCAAGGTTTCAACATATTCAAATGTGATGAGGACATTTTAAGCATCTCTCAGGTGGAGTCAGCTCTAGAATGTGTGGCTATTCCTTGTATGGTTGGCACAAAATAGCACAGAAATTCTTTTAACTCAGCCAGCAAACCTCCATGCCAGAGCTGACCAAAACCTACTTATACATGACGTTGAGAGGGATTTTTATAATGTGAAGCTATATTCAAAACATATCAACCTCTACAAATGCAGATAATTTTAAAATTTAGAATTTAAAATTTAGTGGATAGCTAAGCTCTATACCAGCTATTTAGGAACAGAATTTGGACATGTGCCAGGTGATAAACGCCATTCTCTGTCAAAAGGCCCTACCAAAATGTTTCACTCAAAAGTTCAAAAGCATTAAAACTAAAAAGGGCTAATTAAAAAAAATTAAATTCATATCCCAACATTCCTCCTAAAGAAACCCCAAGAGGAAAAAAAATGTTGCATACTACATTCACCAGCCAAATGGGAAATGCATTTAAAAATGAAAAACGTTTTTTAACATGCAGACAGAAAAATAAAAAGGATAGATCCAAGCAGTTCTTCTGAAGAAGTGTATTTCATATAGAAAACGTTGCCACTGAGAAAGCCTTACCCTGTGTTGTTGCTAACCTTATTTCAGCAGGTGGAATGCAGAGATTAGAGAAATACATTAGAGAAATTAGTTCCTAAAGCATGAAGGCTCTAAAAGTCAGAACCAACATGCTGAACTGGCCTGAAACAAATAGGCAATCCATGCTGTGAAGCCAGGACTGGAGTTCTACACTGTCTGGGGCCTCCCTCATTTAATATGGAAGCTACCACATTCAGTGCCAGCTGAATTCCAACCAGACTTCAAAAGGCAGCGATAAGTAAGAACATTGCAATAATCTAAATGGAAACAAAGCATGGGTGACTGAAGTAAAATCCTTGTAAGAGAAAAAAGGGTGTAGTCAGCTCACCAAGCTAAATGATTAAAAAGAGTGTTCCTCATCATGACTGCCACCTGAGATCAAGGAGCAAAGCAAGGTTAAGCAGAATTCCTATGCTGGATATTTGCTACTCTAAGGGGAGTGAAGCCTCATGAATAACTCTCTAACCCAGTAGAGGCTGGTTCATTAAGATGAACAGGGAAGACCTGGCTACTCCTGGATTCGAGGGGGGGGGATAAAGCAGGGTGTCATACTTAAGATACTCCAAAGCTGCTGAATGATTGCCTGAAGTATCTGTGTACAGATACTAAAAAACGGAAGAGATCACAGATGGAACTTTTTGCTTTGCCACAATATAAATCCCCAAAGGGTTGAGCAATAGTCACCCACTGCTATCTTCCAATTCTGACCAATCATGTAGGAGAAGAACCACTCCAGAGCAGTGCCTCCAACTCCTAACTGATTAAGCTGCCCCCAAAGGATATGATGGTCTGTTGTATGGAACATCAAAAAGAATGTGCCGGACCACACTTTCCCTTTCAGATAATCCATGAGGGGCAACAAAAGAGGCTGAAATCCCCAAATCTGCCCTGAACCAACTGGACTTACTCTTTCAAATTGGTTTCTCCTAAGAGTTCCTGCAACTCTGCCACCATCAACCACTCAACCAACCTGTCAGTACTGCTCAGTCCAAGTTGGTAGGTTCCTCCCTCCCCCATTCAGGGACTTTTCAAATTGGAACACTTTCCCACAGTGATACAATAATCTGAGTCTTATTAGCCTGCCCTAGGTGGCAGGGTTAAAGTGAGCTGGTCATAGGACTCAGATCTTCTCTACAGCCTCGGGTAGCAATAAATCAAAACTTCCATCAAAAACTGACAAGGAGGTGCATTACACACTTCATTGTGGCCTGCAGAAAACATGAAGCCTTGTCAGAGTGAATTCTGACACTGATACTAGTTCACTTTGGGGAACATGGTATTGTATACAGTGGTACCTCTAGTTGCAGACACGATCCGTTCCGGGGTGCCGTTCGCACCCTGAAAAGTCCGCAACTAGAGCGGCACTTCTAAGCAAGCACAGAGGACAATAGAGCGCTTCTAGGCATGTGTGAAGCGCGAAGAATGCTTCTGTGCATGCGTCGAAACCCGGAAGTATACACTTCCGGGTTTGCCGCGTTCGCAAGCCAAAAAGACGCAACATGAACCTACAGCAACACGAGGTATGACTGTATAGGGAAAGCAAAACAGACACAAAACTTGGCATATATATATGCTCACACAAGTTATAATGAATGCATGAGGATGAAAACTACATGCTCAGAAGCCACAAGCTACTTTCAGTTTTGATACTTCTCCCCAGAAAGTCAATATCCACTAGGTAGGAAGTATCTCTCTCATTAAATTTCTCCTAAAGGGAAATTTCTCCTAAAGTTGGAGTATCAAAACTTCTAGAAAGTTTTATTGGGGCTGCATTCTTGCTTTGGAATTAATGTAATATGTTTTAAAATTGATGTAAAGATTGTAAAGGTCTAAAGGTTCAAGTTCAATCTAAAGGTTCAGGTTCAAATAGCTGTCTTTGACCACTGCAGCCTCCCCTATTAACGCACATTTTCTTCCCTTTCTTTGTGCCTTCCATGAGTGTTGTGGCTATTGTGCAAGCACAGTGGGCATAATCCTCATATAGTTTGGGAAGCTCTACTCATTGTGATCGATGCAGGGGGAAAACAGCATTACACCACTCTTCCGCAGCAAAGAGGGAAAGCCTAGATGCCATACATATATGTACAAAAGTCTGAAAACTCAAGCCCGATCAGACTTCCCAGATATGTATTTATGTTTGTGTTTGGTGCAGAAAGCACTGGTATCAACAGTGGTATTTCTCACAACAATTTAAACCTGTTAAGCTCCTCTCAGGTAAGCTTGTCCCATTGAAATCAAATTTTCTAATTTTCACTGAGACTATTTACACTACAATAAAACTGTTCCACCAGATTATGAAACAGCCTACCTGTGCAGCTTCATAAGTTATAGTCTTGGTCTCTGTATGGACAATAGGAACTTCTTTCGTTGGAATTTCACTTTTCACAGTGTTCGACACATCAGAGATAGTAACTGTCTGAGTCTTCACAAGGGGTGGCTACAAAACAGGATTTTAGAGAGAGAGAAATCACATTTAGTACCATTAAACTCTAACAATATTACTGACAACCATTCCAATACTGATCTGATAAAAGCACAATGGACTCCATATAGAAATTTCAATTGCTATGTTGTTTGCACTAAAGGCACATTTTGGAAAGTCATCTGTCAATGTTTGGAGATAAAATACAAATAACATTTTTTCCCCTAGCTTCCTGGCCAAATGTGACCATCTGCAAACTAAAATATGGAAACTGTTTCATAGTTAAAAGGGTAAGCCAAATTTAACATGCGGATAAGAATCTTTATGGTTAGGAGGAGCTCAAGTCTGATTAGTATGCTAGCATATTAAGAGATTATACAAATGTATGATTTCCAGCCAGTGTGAGATGTGTAGAGTCCAGTAGCTTCTATTAAATCAGCATCAGATCATTATTTATGGATATTCAAATCTCAAGAATAACAGGAAAAGAAAAATCAGCTGTGCCACCACCTGATAATTAATCAAAAGAGAATGTAATATTAGTAAGAGCACCACCAGGCTTTCCCCACTCTGTTATGTTCCCTTCACCTTTTCAAAGTCTGACAGATATCACCTTGATTATTACCAGATCAAATGCTGAGGTATTTTAGCAGATGGGATTGTTAAGAACACTGGAGCAGGCAATTTTTATTTATTTTTCACTTTGATGGGCAAATGCAGGTGTTTCCTCAGAGATTTCCAAATCAGATGACTACAGACTCAAAGAGCTATGTTTTGTTCTTGTAAATGGAAAGACTTGCAGCGCTGGCTTTTAGCTCAATATTTTCTGCAATGTATTTACAACACACAGAAGAGATTTAGCACTATCTCATAAAATCTGATGCCTTTTAGAATCAGTTTCCTTTTCTTTTAAATATATTCTGCTTGAGTCAGGAGACAATACTTTTTTAAAAATTGTTTTAATAAAATATACATCTACTTTGTAGATGAGGGGAATCATTCCTATAGACTGGAGATTAAGTGGTTGATTAGTTTGGGGAATATTTCAGGCCATCGAAACATAATCCTTCTTTATGGATTTATGACATATGCTTGCTGCAGTGTTTGTAGAATGACTCTGAAAATGTAGCAGAGAAGACTGCAAAGAGAGATGTTTCAAGTTCACATTTACTACCTGGAAACAGCGAATGAGGGCAGGAAACTCATTATCAATACTTGAGCTGTGACATTCTCCATTTAGCTTGCTAAGTGGCTGACTTGCCCCTTTCCCCCCTTCAACATCACAGGCTTCCTCCTCTTGTTCATGGAGGTGCAATGGAGGTGAAGAAGGGATTTTATAGACTTGCATCTCGTTCTGTTTTGAGTCCTCAGCCTCTTTCTCCACATCTGAGTAAAATCCCTCTCCACACCTTAGGTCTTCCTTGCTCTCACTGAGAGCGGCAGCAGCAGTAGCAGCACCCTGCTTCTCCTGCTCCTTGCTGCTTGCGGAAGAAGTGTCAGATTCACAAGTATGTGCAGACTCCTGGGGGCTTGACACTGGGCTCTCACTAAGGGCCACTGAGTGCTTTGAGACCTCCCATTCAAAGTGAGAGGTAATATTTTCCCCCTCTGCCATTGCATCCAGATCCTCTTTGAAGGGAGAGTCACTCGCACTCTAAAATGAAATGAATACACAAAAAGGCCAGAAATTAGGAATAGGGCACACTAGAAACATAGACCATTTTAGCACAATTTGAAAGGGCCTATATGCAACCTATTGCAATCCACACAACAGAAGATCAGTACAGTGGTACCTCGGTTTAAGAATAGCCCTGTTTACGAAATATTCGGTTTATGAACCCCACAAAACCGGAAGTAGTGTCCCAGTTTGAGAACTTTACCTTGGTCTAAGAACAGAATCCGAACAGTGGAAGGGCATCGGCAGTGGGAGGCCTCATTAGGGAAAGCGCACCTCGGTTTAAGAACAGTTTCAGTTTAAGAACAGACTTCCGGAACGGATTAAGTTCGTAAACCAAGGTACCACTGTACTTCCAACTGTATTTCAAAACACTTCAAGTGTTTTGAAAAATGTCCAAGTTGCAGGTAGGCCTGACACACTGGAATTGACAGCATTGCATATCCTGACAGCAGAACTTCCAGGGCCAGGGTGAGACACCATGCTCTGCTTTTTGACAAGGTGGGGACAAGATGTCACTGTCCTCTCAACTACTCTTCCTTCCCTTGTCTCTGCCAGCAGGGCAATAATACGTTGGAGATGGGACATTCAAACATCACTGCCAGTGCTGTCTAATACACATAGATATGATGGGATCACCATGTGTATCAGGCCAAACCAGATGAGATCTAATGGATTTCAGACTGCCCGCAAACTGGACTGGGGCAGCAACAATAAGGGGGCAGAGGGAAACCATCTTCCCCTGTGCCGTTTCCCTGGTTTTAAATTATTCTCGCCACAAAGCTGGTATTAGAAGTGGCAGGGAAATGAGACAGAAAGCCATCCTGAATCTATCTTTCCCCCTCCTCAGCAAATGGCAGTTTCGGTGTGAGCATTAACTAAGAAAAATGGCACAGGAGAAATGGGTTATCTTTCCAACACTGCACCCCCTATCCTCACCCTATGGCTGCACACAAGTCTTCTATAGTCCCACATATGGATTGGCCCTCGTTGGCACAAGGAGAATGGCTGACGTTTGTGACATGCCAAGGCCTCTCTGCATCTGCACTATATCCATTTCTAAGCAGGCAGTGATTCTTTTAAAAACTAAGTATTAAAGGGTTATCTTCACCTTCTTGAGAATGATCAATTCCTTTAAAAAGACTTCCATAAAGAGTAGGGGAAACCACATTTATTGCTGTATATTGAAAAAATATATTATCTGTGCAGAAGAAAGTTCTATGTGACTTTAGAAAGCTTATATTGCTTCCAAAGAAAGAGTTTGAGGATACAATGCCTTTTCCATGTGGCCAAAGTTCTGATGAGTTGGGATATCTGCTTTTATGTGCACCTCTAGGAGCCATCTCAGTTGCTGATGCTTCCAGCATTGCAGAACATCAAGTATAACTTTAAAGCAGACAATATTACTGTTTGGTAAGAGTCAAGACTCAGCAGATCTCATGCCAAAAGAGCCCCAAACATACATATGCCACATTCAGAAACCATACTGCAGCCTCAAGACGATATCACACCAAATGTGAGCACATTATTTAACCATTTGCAATGGTGCTGTTTGTCTGAATATAATATCTGATCGCTGAAATGCTGCAATTCTCAAGCAATGAGTTCTTTTGATCTTTTACTGTAAAATGAGTAACAAAAAAGTTGATGTGAAACAAAGAAATCCAACCTCCCTAAAAGAAAGCAAGTGTGTCCATAGCACCTGAGATACTTTGGAAGACTGTGCCAAGCCAGAGGATTTAACCAAGGCTGGTGCTATTCTGTCTTCCATCGTGCGCCTGTTAGAAAGTTCTCAACTAGGTCTTCGTACATCTCTGCGAGCCCTCTAGCTAGAACTTGAAGGAAAGGAATAGTAACAGAAGAAAAGACAAGAGTTAAAACATGCACAATACCAGAAAACGTGCATAGTAAGTAGGAAAATCTTAACAGGAAAGGGGGAAAGAGAAAGCTATAAAGCCACATATGTAAGTTACAGACCACAGTTTTAAATAGGATGATATTTTTCGAAAGTAAATTTTCCACATTTAGTGGAAAGGATGGTTGGTACAGGCAATCAAATAAGCAAGTGGATGTTTATATAGCAGAATACAAAACATCGATTATTCTGAAACTCTGCTTTATTTAGTAATGGGATAAAGCAGTTGAATAATGATAAACAGTCTAAGGAACACTTATTTCCTTTAAAATAAGTTTTTTTAGATTTTTGCCCTGGTATCTGCAAATGCACATGCACACTCCAAGTACATGCACAAAAAAGGGTGAGCTTAAAAAAAAACCTTCCTTGTTTCAAAATTAACCAGACAACTATATATCATTTAGCACCTCTTTCTTTCTGTATTTATATGCAAGCAAAAGAACTGTACTTAAGATTGCAATCCTATATATACATGAGACAAAGGGATACTGAACTCCATAGATTTACTCAGGTCCAAATCAAATGGGGGAATAATATTGAGGAGGGGAGCAGCTGTTCCGGGCAGATTAGGGGGGTGGCAAACAGCATTATACCCTCCACCTTCCTCCCTGCCAAGCCCTCAGTAGGCAGCAGGAACTGTGCTTTTGTATGGGAACTACTCATTATCAAGCAATAGGAAGTGCCTGGTCAGGGCATTACATGTTAGGTAATTTGATAACGGGCATGAACAACCACAGCACAGAGAAGCTGAGCTTGCTTCCCACTCTCATTCAAAACTGTTAGCTGCAAGAGCAAAAAGCTGTGGATGGATCTTCCCTCCTAGCAAGACTAGGGCCTCACTGCTAATGTGAAGTGGATTATTTTAATTAATTATTTATTTTAAAGTGCATCTAATTATTTTAGGGAGGTGCAGAGGGTAGAAAGCAGTCAGAAGAAAGGATGGTAAAGTGCCCTCTCTTCATGCTGTACAGTCATACATTGTATCCCGAACACCTTGGCTCCCAAACAAATCGGCTCCCGAACGATTGAAACCCAGTAGTGAGTGTTCCGGTTTTCGAACGATTTTCAAAAGTCAAATGGAAGCTTCCTGCAGCCAATCAGAAGCTGCACTTTGGTTTCCAAACATTTTGGAAGTCGAACGGATTCCGTTTGACTTCCAAGGTACAACTGGATATGGTAATGTAATGTATCACGATTTCCTTCACCCTTCGCCTCTTTCCTGTCATCTATTCATCCTCTGGTTGCCTTCCTGCCCTGTTCTTTACGTCTTCCCTTCTTTCCTTTCTCTCAATTTGTTTCTTTCCTTCCACCACCTTTTTCTCCTTCACTGGGATGCAGGTGGCACTGTGGTCTAAACCACTGAGCCTCTTGGGCTTGCTGATCATATAATTGGCGGTTCAAATCCACATGACAGGCTGAGCTCCTGTTGCTCTGCCCCAGCTCCTGCCAACCTAGTACTCCGGAAGCACGCCATTACAAGTAAATAAATAGGTACCACTGCGGTGGGTAGGTAAATGGCGTTTCCATGTGCTTGGTTTGAATAAGATGTTTTTCTGCAGCATATGTAAGTGTGTGTTACAAACAGGAGAAAGGGCACCAAGCCACATTCAGGCATCCGCTCAGCTCCCATCAAGGCCGTCAGTTTGTTAACTGTAGGATTGGCCTTTTCTTGGTTGTGTGTTTTAGGAAGTGCTACCTGCGTTTTTTGGTGCGTTTTATTTGTTTGGCCAGGGTGGGGGGAAGGTGTAAGTACTTTGTGGCTTAAAAATGTGCCCCTGGGCCCATATATTGCCTCCCTACAACCCATAAATGATATGAAGAAATGGTGATTGGGCATAGTTGCAAACATTAACATATTTCCTCATTGCTTGTATTTCAAATTTCGTACCTATCTGCACCTTAAGAATTCTCCCATTTTATGTCCTGCTCCCTTTTATAAATAAAATCTAGATGACTAAGGCTATCTTTTCCCTAGGCTTCCCTCACTTAAACATCACTGAATGATAAATAATTATAGTAGCTCAAAAGGGGTTATTCACAATCAGGGAGAAGCGGGTGGCAGTGGAGACTCCCCCCACCATGGCAAAATTTCTACATCTGGAACTGGATTTACTTATCTATATTTATAAACAGCTTTATACCCCTCAAGACATCTTACAATAGTATGCCATTTAAAAATAAGTAACATATATAGCACCTAATTTTAGTATCTTAAAATGGTGGGTTATAACCTAGTTATATGTCAGTCACTGAGCAGAAAAATCATCCACCATGAAGTTGTTTAATACAAGTATTTTGGGAGCTGACCATTTTATGCTAAAAATCTTATCAATCAAATACTCAACATGATCCTACACAGGGCTGTAAATTTTGATGCACAGCCCTTTGCTTACACTGCAGTTGTTAAAACAGGATCCTATGTAAGGCAGAAACAGATCCATTCATTTGGCTCCAAAAACCCCTTCCATCTTCCTTGCTACAAAGTTTAGCAAATATGTCTCAGTGCTCAAAGGATGGCCTTTTCTCATAGCACTTGGGGTGCTGTGCTAAGTGTACAGATGGGTCTAACCCTAATTTTACCCTTCCAGCTCCACTACAGCTTTTTCACAGGGTTTGTTCCACAGGGCCAAACCAACCGCTGAGAGCTCTATGCCTGAATCCAGCGCCTGATATTTTTAAGAGCCAGAAATCAGACTTAGTGAATTTGAACAAACTTTGCTCAATGGGAGAGACAATTGTCTGCATTAGGAATAACTTGCTAAATGTCTGGGAGATTAGGAAATCGTCTGCAAAACATTGCAATTTTGATTGGGAATAATGATCAAAAAATACTCAAAAGGCATCTATAAAGCAAACATGTTTTCAACACACAATAGCTGCAAAAGGTCAGCCACATGCAAATCTGAGGGGGTGGGAGAAGCATTGATAAGATCAGTTGGTGGGAACAACTTTTTCTTGCCACCCAATTGCACCACCAGCCAAAATTAGCCTCTTTGAGAGGGTGAATGCTTTTATCCACACACACACACACACACACACACACACACACACACACACACTTTACACTTGGGATTCCCAAGATCTTAAGCCTAAGAAGCCCCTTGTATTAGCACGCTGCTGCTCAAGGGTGGATTCATTTGTATACATAAGAAAGCACTATTTATTTTATTTATTTATTAAATTTATATACCGCCCTATACCCGTAGATCTCAGGGTGGTTCACAACATAAAATTACAATATAAAAAAGAAAAATAGCCTGGCTCAGAAGAGTTAGAGATTAGTCACAGGGAAAGAGGTTTCCTTCTTATGCCCAGAGCCTCAATCCAGAACTCCCAAGGTTCTAAGGGATCACACAAATATCAGCTACACATGAGCAGCTAGCCATATCTGTGACAGCAACTCGTTTATTTTGGTGCATGAACCGAAATATCTGATCTTACCAAGCTTCTCCCTACTATACCCACTTTTAAAAAAGGTATTAAAAAAACTAAATCAAAACCCAAATGGACTGATTTTTTAGGTGCCAAGGCACAACTTTCATCAAGTAGATGGATAGCCTCCAAAGAAATCAGACCATTTGTTTTTGACACGTTGGCATAAGATACTGCAGCAGTTTTGCTAAAGCCACATATACATATATAATTTACACGGGGGCAAAAAAAGACACAAGATGCAGTGTTCCCTGAATTTCTTTGTAAGCCAAAGCCTGTGAGGAGTTGAATAATGCCAACTGATTGCTATATTACAAGTGGTGATCCAGAAGCTCACTGTGCCTAACAGAGCTCTGATGCACTTCATTGACTGACATTGTAGCAAATGGGGAAGGCCATTATCGGTGGGCTTTTGGATCAGGTAGAGAGTATACATAAAGGTAGCACCAGAATAAAATAAAAATCAAGTAGGGGATAAACTAATATTGCTTAGTGTAAAAGCAGCAAGGATTGGTCCTGCTTTGTGATTTACTTACACTTGTAATTTCTGCCTTGCCCAACTACATGCATTTAAATTATGCCAAAATCTTAGATCTCCCCAGTAACAATTTCTAAAATAGTGCAGCTGCTCAAGTATGCATTACTGTCATAAAATCCTCAAAGGCATAAGATGATGCATCCTGAATATATATATAAAAAATACTATAAAAATTATGTAGAAATTCTAACCAGCTGATCCAATAAGAATTTCATGCTGTGTAGCAATAGTATTAGGTTATCCCCTATATTGAAAGTCTGTGCAGAAGATGACACATCAAAAAGTGCTTAAAAGTGTGCATTTAGCAATTAAGTAGGGGTTAACTTTATAATGTACCACACTCACCAGTTAGAATTCCATAGACCAACATCCAATCTCAACAGGGCTGTCAAAAGTACTTGAGCAAGAAGTATTATGAAGCAGAAAATAGAAATCCCTAATTTAGCATAACTGTTCAATTGTCCATTGTTACAGAAGAAGAAGGGTAACACTTTCAAGCAAAACTTGATTTTTAAAGGCAATTTGTATATCTGGATATATTAGGCAGATATTAAAATTGTTAACAAACTAACTACCACCAGAAATGGATTTGTTTCTGAAAAGCGACCAGTCAATAAAACAAAGGAATAGCTAATTCCAATTTGAAGTAAAAATAAGCAAAATCATAACTGCATTTTAAATAGGAGTTTGCTGCCATGGATTAAAGTTACTCTTTTCAAAGACGACAACAACAACACCAAAGCTATCACAATTTTACTTTTCAAGGTGCTGAACCATTTAGAAGAAAAGTTATTAGCAAAAGTTATTTAAATAACCAATCCTCTCCAAAACAGAACAAAATTGTGTAATACACACACACACACACACACACACACGATGAAAGACTATATGTTCTATGAATCTACATTTTATGACATCACAAAATGCTCATTTCATGCATTGCTTTCTTCCTTTGCAGAGGAATAGGTATTTACAATAATAACTTCATAATTTGCATTTGTAAATATATTACAAGAACTCAGGAGTAAAGTTCAAAGTAGTAATTATGTTCCAGTGTTGCTTCAGAAGGTTATTTAAGGTCTCAGTTAAAAAGTGCTCCATTTAAATGGGAGTTCTGTGCTGTCTCCAGAAATCCAATAGGCACCACATGAGTAATGTCACTTCCCACATTGCTCACATTAAGAATCACTTTCAGTTTTCCGCAATATATGAAGCAAGAAAATGACTTGGAAATGGGGTAAAGGCTCATAGGAAAAAGAATAAATATATATCCTCTAGCACAGTGTTTCCCAACCAGTGTTCCGCGGCACACTAGTGTGCCGCCGGACGTTGCCTAGTGTGCCGTGGGAGGGAGGCGGGCGAGTCGGGCTAATCCTCCGGCCCCGCTCCCCCGGGGAACGTGCCCCGTCATCCGCTTCTGCCTTGCTCCCTGTGACAGGAATTCCCCAAACTGCATCAGCATCTGCCGCTTGCCCAGCAGCCCCGGCGCTGCCTTGCGCCCGGCGCCCCCGCCATCCTCGGCGCAGGGAGCGAGGGGCGCGCAGGCAGGCGCTGCCCGGCAGAGCGACGGCTCCTTCCGAGCGGCTGGCAGTGTCTGGGCATGACTGGCCTCCCGCCTGGTCCCACGGCGGCTGCAGACGCGGCCGAAGCAGTGCAGGGAAGGAGACGCCCGGCCGCCCAGCCCCGCCCCACACGCTCCCACTCTCTCTCGGCGGCCGGGGAGCGGGGCCAAAGCGGGCCCCCACCTGAGTGGCGGCTGCGTGAGCCAATAGGCGAGCTGGGGCAGAGGGGGAGGCGGGGCTCCGGAGAACAAAGGAGGGAGGGGGCACCCGGGAGAAGGGGGCGGGGCGGGAGGAGTGGGGAGCGCGGCGCTGCGCTGCGCCCGGGACGCCCCAGTTCCGCCGGGTTAGAAGCCGGCGGCCTACCTCTGCTGGCCGTGGAAGGCAGCCGAGTCTGGGTCGCGCCCCGAGAGTGGCGGGGTCCGCGCACAGCCTGCCCTCCAGGCTGGGAAGTGGCTCCTAGGCTCCGCCTGAAGCCACGCAGAGCCCGCAAGGCGCCCTCGGCGCAACTTGGCCGGGGCAAAAGGCGAAGCTCTGGAGGGAAAGGCGGCCGGATTCCCCTCCTCGGCGGGTCCGGTGGTCTCCCGCCTCCTCTGAGGAAGGGTCTCTTCTTCAGCTTTTCTGATCCTTCGTGGCCCCGTTGGGAGAAGCCGAAATAAATAATGGCCGTGCCATTAAAGTTCTCTCTTTTATAAAAGGGATCCTAATAGAATCGTAGAGTTGGAAGGGATCCCCAGGGCTATCCAGTACTGTACAACCCCTGCAGTGCAGGAATCTCAGCCATAGCATCCATGGCAGACAGACATCCCACCTCTGCTTAAAAACCTCCAAGAAGGGAAAAACCTCCCGAGGGAGACCATTCCCCTGTTGAACAGCCCTTACCAGCAGAAAGTTCTTTCCCATGTTTAGTCAAAATCTTTATTGTAACGTGAATCCACTGGTTCGAGTCCTACCTTCTCTACCTTCTATGCTGTTACTATTTTTTTATTTTTTTTTACATAAGTAAAAAGTGACCTTTCCCCATCTGGCATGGTGGTGTGCCTCAAGATTTTTTTCATGAAACAAGTGTGCCTTTGCCCAAAAAAGGTTGGGAAACACTGCTCTAGCAGGTTATTTGCTTCTAAAATTTCATATCGTTTCATAATTCGTGTCAAAGCCTTCTACAATGGTAGTTTCTTAAAGCCAAAAAGGAGGCTAATGAAATCAGGATGGCAATCACTTGCCTGACAAAATCATGCAAAAGCTAAACAGCAATGAATTTACATAACACTAAACTGAGAATGAGAAATATTTATACGCTCATCACAACACAGACAACGCTGTGACATATTAAAATCATGACAAAATAATAATTCACCTGGATGTTATGGGAATCTCATGGATATCACTGAAAACAGCATCCCCACTGTATTCTCTTCTCCCCAATAGTAACATAAAATGTGCAATGCAAATATCAATGAGGTTTTCATGTTCCCACAAGTGGCAGCCCAGTGAAGAGGAGCAGGGAAAGTGAGCTCAATATTATAATCATCACACATTTTATTATACAATATGCTATGGAGGAGGGGGTGGAGAGAGAAGAGGGGCAGCTGCTGCCAAGTCTCCAGTATCACCTAGCGTAGTGTCACCCTAAGAAAAGGCATTGCCTTTTATTAGTCAAATTGCTGTGATCTATTTAGTGCAGCGTTGCCTACTTAGATTAGAGTCAACAGCTCTCCAAAACCTCAGGCAGAAAAAGGTCCCACAAAATTATGAGAAGAATAGCTTCCATAAACTGATAAACCTCCAGATGGCACTTATGTAAAATTATAAATGTAGGCAAAATCTGAAATACATTTTGCCAAATCTGAGCACACTTGAAGTGAGCACACCCTTTTTGCATGGGAAATGTTTTGTTTGTATGTATTCACCATAAGCAGATACATCTGCTACTCACTGGTCAATTATGTAAATACAGATCAAACTATGTAAATTAGCTTTTCCCTCTCTCTGACTTTCTGCAGAATTTATTTTTGCCTTCCTTAGGTGTTTGATTTTTTAATGCAGTGTAGTATAAAGTTATAGTATGCTGTTTAATGCAATATAGTACGAACATTCAAAGGGAGTCAAACTGGCTTAGTGGTCTAACTTACACAGTGGAAACCACTAAAATGATGTATCTTTTAATAATCCCTTAGCACTCTCCAAGATTTAGTGAGTGAAAGTTTCAGCTGTAGCTTTGCAAGGAAAAGCAGAATATATACGCATAAACCAGTTTCCAAGGTTCTACTCTAGTGTCACATAAAAAAAGTGAACAAAGGGTTGGCTATACAGATGAAGGAGCTGGGTCATGCAGGCCTACTTAGTGATTCTATAAGGCAAAGTACGTAGACTGCAATCTGAGATCTAGTTAAGGAAGACAAAATCTGAATCCAGGTCCCTCAAGACCAGGATCATCAACAAATTTAGCCTATGAGGCTGATCCTGATAAAGATCTGGCTCACGGAGCCAAAAGGGTTTTCCATTCCTGACTTACGGAGAAGAGCAACCAAATCCAAAACAGCTTTCCCAAAACAGTTGAAACTATCCTACATAATTATCTCCATCATGTCTGGATTAAGCTTTAGTTTATTTACGTTCATCTAATCCATTATAGAGCACAAACATGGTTTCAGCACTTCCACTGCATACTAATGGCCTCTCGCTTCAAATCCCCAGATGTTCTCACCCCAGTGTTTCAGGTCTAGATAGCGCAGTTGCTTAGAGCATAGCGCTGGTAACACAAAGGTTGCAGATTCAATCGCCATATGGGACAGCTGCATATTCCTGCATTGCAGGGGGTTGGACTAAATGATCCTCACTGCTGTGATCAGAATAAACAGATAGTCTATTTAAAAAGATACCATGGTCAATGAAAGCTATGCCAAGAATTAGCAGTTGCAATCCCTCATTCTTCTCCATTTTTAGGGTGACCAAGACAGTTTCCTTTCCATGTCAAATTCAGTAAAGATACCAGATTGCAACAGATGTGGAGAATGTGTAATCCAAGAATAACTTTAGTTTCATGTCCACCACCTATTTGAGCACCTTACATAAGAGAAGAACAGTCACTGGCTGATAGTCTTTAAGACCTCTCCTCCCTGGAAAATGTTGTAAGCCAGAAGGGTCAAGAGTCATGCAAACCAGTGGTAGAATGCACTTCTCTGATAGCCCTATCCACATGCTCAGGCCTCAACAACTGAAATTCATCTGATAAAACTGGTCCAGAGCTTCTAAAATTTCTGCATGAGCAGCAGAACTAAAGGCATCCACACAGGTTATAATAGTAGGGAGAATGTGTTTATGAATTATTGTGTCAAACACTAATGCACACCCCACATAGGGTCATCTTTGCATCCCAAGGCCACTCAGGAATCCATCCAGATTCATCAGCTACTGGCTGATATTAAATGATAATTCCTCTATCAGAAAAAAATCAAGTTACATTGATGGGGGAGAAATCAGGAAACAAAAATTTCCCACCAGTTTATTTCATGGTCTCTTTTCAACATTTACTCCTGCTTCCAAGTCTTACTGCTCACAAATTCTGCAGCTAAGATCTCGTGGCACCCAGGTTTCATGGCAAGAGTATCAATCCCAGATTCATTCCTGCATCTACCCTTCTTACCCCTCCTCAATATTTTGCATACTTCTGTACAGAATTTGATAGAGATCACAATGGCAGATATTCTGAAACTGTTTTACAGTACCAGCTCCTATGGGAGACAGCCTTCCATTTATGTTCTCTACCTTACAGACTGCATTTTCCAAGATAAATAGGAGGGGAGGAAAACACTCTATAACAAACTATAAGGAGGAATAGATTTTTCAACTATAAAAATAATGCAGTATGTGTTATGGTCAGGGCTCAGCAGGAGATGATTGCAGTGAATGAAAGTGTTGAAGTATTTGCATTGGTAAATTGCACAGCTGAAAAGTGACCAAAGTGCTCTCTATCTTTCTACAGAGCATTCCAAGATGACCTACATTTACTAGCAGAATGGCTCAAGCAAAATTCCTGAACATTATTATTATGGGTAAGCCATCTGTCAGTGGCTAAACATCTTTTCCCCCAGCAATGTTTCAGGAAACAGATGTTTATCTACATTGCTAAGAGTACACAATACATTACAGGAGAATTTGTAATTCAATATTTTCACAAACATACACACACACAAACACACACAGCGTTTTCTTTCCTTACATTTGTCTGTGCATATGCACATACACAAACATGATTTTCCAAAGTCATATTCTATTCATCTAAAATAATATTCACAATGTGTAATCAGTGGAATGCAAATTGAATTTGATCTGTTAATAAGTAGCTTGCCGAATATATGAAACCAACTGTCCCATAAGCCTTCCTTCTAGTAGCTCAGCCTAGCTGACTATCATAACTCAGCTCTCAAATGATTTATGAAATTCTCAGCATATTCTCTGGGTAAAAGACCCCTTCACCTGTCAGCGCAAGTGATTAGCCAAAACCTTTTATGTTTTTTTGCTTTAAAAATGAGATAAAGAAGGTAGATATCAAATAGCTAGCCAGACATTTACATCTGGGTGCTGTTAAGAGTCAAGCAACATGCAAAGGTTTAAACAAACAGAGTTTTACCATCTGAACATATGCCTATTACACTGTTAGATCAACTTAACTGAAATCAACACTATGAACATCAACATGCACAAAACATCCCACACACTTATAAACATGTTACTTCCATACAGATAACTGTTACAGTGAAAGTGAAACACAGTTCAGTAAGTATGATACAGAAAAGAGATAAAGCAACAGAAAGACATAGGAAGAACTGGACTTGGAAAACAGCAAAGATTACAGTTTTTAAGCATCACTTCTAATAAATGATTGGTTTTCTACCACCTTAAACGCACCACAAACAGAAACCAGAAGTTACAATCTTTTCATCTACAGAAGAATCATACAGGCAAGATAAATAACCATAGGTGCATATTGGTGTATTGTTTTATACACAAGGCAGATTGAGAAAGAATATGCCATCCTCACTTCAAATTTCAGGAAGAGAATGATGCAAGTACCCTTCATTTTCTACCTAAGCAGCATCTGGCATCCTAACTCACTCCATGCAGTCATACTGATACTCAAGACACAATTCCAAAACAAACGTCTTTAAGATTGAAGTGTCAGGAGTCTTTAGTAGTGAGGTGTGAAATTCGTTTCAATTTATATTAAATGAATTAATCCAATTCTCTGCAGTTTACTACACAGACACACACCTCCGCATTCTTCCTGAAGAGCTTTGTTTAATTACAGGTGGCAGTTATAGGCTTATCTTGCTCTCTTAGAATAGGACTTTTAATAAAATCATCTTAACAATGAACATAAAACAGTTCTTGAAATTAATTGCTGCTTTGTTTTTTAAAAAAATTCTCAAATGTTTTGCAGGATATGGAGATCTTTTAGGGAAATCATCATATTTGTTCCTTTCAACAACCTGCTGAACTCAAAGACCAAAACCAAAAACACATAACTGACTACATTCATGGTTAAAAGCCTGACATAGTTTGAGCTTAAAAGGACTGCCAAAACCTTCATATTTGTCATATTGCAGCTTGCAGGGTTATCCACTGTGTCTCTTCCAAGTATGCCAAACTGTATTCTGAACAGTGTTGGTGCAAATGTGTGTGCATGCACACTTTTTTTTAAAAAAAAAGAAGAGTTTCAAAAGACTCCCTGGAAGATTGAACTAGAGACAGAAGGGTTAATATGGAAAGAGGCATGGCAGCTTCACCCAAGAGTTGAAGAGCTTTATAGTCTTGATGATATTTCACAGAAGCCCTCCATTTCCAAAATCACAGAAAAACCAGCCACCACACAGTCAGTGCAAGGACCACCAAAAAAGACATCATAAAGGGAATGCGTGGAGAAGGAAAAGCTCTAGAGTATAGGCGGCATGTTTTGAGCGATTTCTGCTCTTCAGGAATTTGAATAGAAATCTTTGCCTGGATTTCTTCATTTGTTTGTTCGGGCAAAGTTCCCTCAGTAGCTGTCTCTTGCTTTTTATTATTATCTTCATCCTGCACTAACAGAGGACGTTCCAGTGTCTGCTTTCATGGTAGAAGATCAAGAAAGACAGAGAGATGAACAAAATGACAGGTGGAAAGTGCTCAAAAATGATACTCGGGGATGTGCAAGGACAGAAGTCAGAGAAATTGACATGAAGTTAACTAAAGTGTGCTCTGCTGCTGCATTCAATACATTCCTCCACTAATCCTGTACATTGGGACCAGACTATAGGACAAATACGAAGTGCTTTCTAAGTGGGTAAATTATTCCTAAGTTGATAATAGTTTTCAGTGGAGAAACCCATTTAATGTTAACTCCACCCATGTGCTAAAATACATCTTTCAGCATTAAACTGTAGAAATATTTGCAAAACAATAATCTTGTTGAATTACAAAGAGAAACACTGTTGTACAAAACGTTGGTCATAACTTCCTATGCTACACTGATCTTCAGAATGGCATTAATTATTTGATACTTAAATTGTAGTGCAAATATAATTGAATTCTGTCAAAGATATTGCCATGGAAGATAGTATCAAAAGTTCCACTTCAAAATTATATTGTGGTTAAAGTGCAAAGTGTTCAGTCACTTGAAAAACCAATAAGCTGGAATATTATTTTTTTAATGTTACAATTACAAAGAATGGAGTTACTCCACATTGATTTCATCTGTGTCACCAGTGTGTAAAGAATGTAACACAATACAAAGCTATATTGCAGTTGTATATGAAAACTAAGTGTAAGCTAGAAAACAGGGGATTTCTTTGTTTTGGTCTGTTTAAAACACTCTATACATTTATTTTTGCTATGTATGGCAAATGAAAGCAGCTATCTAGGAAAGGAAAAAATTAGCTCTCAGCTCTCTCAGCTGAGTCAATCTTCTTTGATCAGCCTGATATTTGCTGACATTGTCTTTGCACACCCCTAAGTGATGGGTATCAGGGAGAAAGTAGCTGGGGGGCTGGGCAGCAAAAAAAATGATAATGATACAGAATGCAAGAGAGTTTAAAGAAAAACAGGAAAAGAGAGGAAGACAACATAAAAAGAACAGGGTACAGTTAAACTTTCATAATTGCTCTCTCTCTCTAAATATATGGCAACATATTCATGCAACTTTTTCAATCAGCCATGCGCTGAAAAAAAGCAACTGAAAGCTGCAAAAGCTTGCAGCAGTGCAAATCCTTTTTAAAAGTGTTAGAACAGGAGGCTGTGAGAGATGAAACTATTTAAAAAGGCAGCCAAAAGAAAATGCCACTCAGCAGCTGCTGTTGAGGGTTTTGGTTTTGCTCAGTGCCATTACAACAGCAAAAGTCTGCTTCAGAAGCACATATCAAAACAGCAGCTTTACCTCTGGCCCACCAACCTGTCTCTCATAGGACTGAAATGTGGCTTGCTTGACCTGGACATGCACAAAGTATGGAAAGTTCAGTTGTTTTGTGATGTAGAATAATAATAATAGTAATAATAATAATATCACAGCCCCACTGTACAGATTACCAAGATTACTGCAACAATAAAATGGTAGCCTTCCTTCCACATAAGACATCTACAGACAAGATGTAGTTGTCTGCAGGTGACTCTTATTACAATTGTTAATTACAATTCTTGAAAAGTCCACCAGTCTAATGTTCGATCCCTATATTGGCCATCTGCATATTCTAGAATTGCAGGAGGTTTTACTCGATGGCCCTTGGAGTTACTTCCAACTCTACAATTCTATGATCATTTGCACAGTTCATGGAAGACAAACTTGGGAAATGAATAAACATTCTCAAACATTGCCCTCAAGTCACAATAACCACTGTTGTAGGAGGGAATGTATCAACAATTCAATTTACACATATCCAGCTCTTACAAAAGCAATACTTGCAACGTCTACTTCAACAACATCTTGCATAAACTTTGCTTTAATCAGAACTCCCAGCCAAACATTTAAAGTTTTGTGTGCTGTTTCACTATCATCAACAAGGATCAATCCATTCATATTTTTATCTTTCAATGTAAATGTAATTGTAATCAGCTGAAAAATACCCTCTCATCTCCTCATTAATCAAATACCAAACTGTAATTTCTGGGCATTCTAAGTTTACTCAATATTTAAAATGCCAGATGCCTTGAATATTAAATTAGAAGTATTTGTTCAAACTGAACTAAACATTTAATCTAAGCCAGTGCTCCGTAACATTGCATTCAGGTTACTGGGTTGGATCCAAAGAACCAGGAGCTGATGGAACATAACTGCTGTTCCACAATGCTTGCATGGGGGTCCACAAAGAGCAGGTTCTACAGCGGTTCTCATTCTGCTTCTGTTTGTGCAAGAAACTGCATACATTCTTGTACGAGAAGAAGAACATTGCTGAATTTAGAAAGACTTTTTCTCATGTAACATAATAGCGTGAAGCACAAAGCAAGTCCTTTTGCAAGTGAAAGTCACTTTCTGCACATGGAAGAACATCTTTGGATCCAAGCCACTGAAACTACAGTTTTACTGCAAAGGTTGGTAGTAATGTCAAAAACAAATTCAACTACTTCTTTTTTTCTAAGTAACACAGAACCACTAGCTGATTATTATTCAGAGAGCCCAACAGTTACCCTTTCATGAAAGTAAATGACTGAGACATGCATATATACATGGGTCTTACTCACTAAATGTCTTATAACTAAAAAGACCTTATGTTGTCACAGAATGACTTTTCCACCCCTTGACTTCAGCAGTAGTCTCACAAGATTTGAAAAAGAATTACTTCAGGCAAAGTGGTTTGAAAGCTATGACAAAAAACTGTCAGCTAAGATGTGAAAACAATTCTCACTCAATATACAGAACAGGAATCAGTAACAAAAATATAAATATTGTTGCATTGCCTTTGGTTTATTCCACCCACCTCCCCACCCTGCATTGTACTTCCCTGGAGAACAAAAAGCTGGTTTTGTTAAGAGCAAAGCCAAGCAAATCACCAGTTCCATGCTATGTAAAGTACTCACTCCTTCTACTCCTGTGGGGATCTGTCCATTGATGTTAAGGGTCCTGAAGGGAGAATGAGTTGAGAGGCGCTTGTCCCATTCACTTGGCCGTGGCTCAGGGACAGATTCCATAAAGTTCTTCTTCAGTTCGCTAATGCTAGCATGATGCTTCTTTATCCCCTCTTGAGGTTTATCTAGATCCTATCATTTCAGAAAAAGAAGCCAAAAAACAAACCAGCGAAAAATTTATTAAACATGCATTTACCACCTTCACACTATCAAATTCACTGCACTAAGCGGCTCAGTCTCCATTAGCTCTACTCACAATCTGAACTAAACACACATTGGGAATATCACTTTTTCTTCTTTCCTCAAAAATAAAAGGATATAATTTTCTAATGAGTTATAGGTGTCCCCCAGTGAATCATTTGAGTAGTTTTCAGTTTGAAATCTTCTTACCTAGATTAACAAATAAACTCAGAACTATTAATTGAACACTGTCTCTCCATACACACACCCAATGTTTAATTAATTTTAAATAAAACTATAAATCCCCAATGCACAATAAATAATGTTAGCATCTTTAAGGCTGCAATCCTGTTAACAACTTACCTGGGAGTAAGTCCCATTGAAATCAATGGGATTTACTTCTGTGTAGACATATATAGGATTGCGCTGTAAGAAGCTGGCTCTAGTATCTGTTTCTATGATATACTGTACTACTGAGCTTCACAAAAGCAGCTTATGCATAGTCTTTTTTGCAAAGCATTAGCATACATTGGTTTAAGCAATGCAAGAAAAAATAATTTGGGAAGGGTGCCAGAGGTTATACAAAAATCAATTAAGTCACTGGCAAACCTAAATTCAGAAAATTATGTTACTTCCCCCTTGCACTTTCCACAGTAGTGTGATTGATTTGATTTATCATACTTAGAAGGGGAGGGAAAGACGGGGCAGTATATGTGGCAATTTTCCATGTGCAGGAAGCATTTTGCTATGAAAGATGAACTGAGCCCTTGTAACCTGGTGTAGGACATATGACTGGCCTAGTTCCTCCTTGCAAGTTAAGGGCTGAAAGAATTCAAGAACTTGAGAGTGTTCTGGCTTGCACTCTGAACACTTTCTATTATGGCTTCTAGAGTTGCCCTCTGTTGTAATCACATATGAGAACTTTCCAGATAGCGTAACAGGCATCCAAGCCACTTATTAATATAGAAAAGAATTCAGACTGCCCCAAGAAAAGTCTGAATCATTAGGGCTGTATCCAACTAAGTTCTATTCGGAGTAAACTAATTCAAATAACAGTGGTACCTTGGTTTAAGAACAGCTTAGTTTATGAACAACTTGGATTAACAACGCTGCAAACCCGGAAGTAGGTGTTTTGGTTTCTGAACTTTGCCTTGGAGTAAGAACATGTTTCGCTTCCTGTAGAGTGTGTTCCATTTGTAAATTGAGTCCCCCGCTGCTATGGGAAAGCATGCCTTGGTTTAAGAACGGACTTCCGGAACGGATTAAGTTCGTAAACCAAGATACCACTGTAATGGATCCAAGTTAGACATGGAACAGGAGTGCAGTAAACACTCCCAGACAGGTATTTTGTGTTGTTGTCCTTTAGACTGTATTTTTGCTTTGGGAACTGTTGGGACTCCTCAAGCTCCTCTTGTTTTAGGAAAAATTTCCAAGGCTGGGTCATAAGACCCCTGAAGTGATCCAACCAGAAGGAAGGCTATACCATGTAAAATGGCTCATAAAAATAGACATATTTCTACTTAATAGCAATATCCATTAAATTCAATTTGTGCCAGTGATCTAGTATTCAATACTTAAAGGTTCCCAGATTTTTCAAAGACCTGGAATAACTCAGTTGGTAAAGCATGAGACTCTTAATATCGAGGCCATGGGTTTGAGCCCCATGTTGGGGAAAATATTCCTTCATTGCAGGGGAGTTGGACTCGATGACCCTTGTGATCCCTTCCAACTCTACAAAACTATGATTCTATGAATTCTTAAACATAAAATACTGGGAAAATTTAATGGACACCAACCAGGGTGGGCCCTTGAACAATCTGGGACATAATTAGGCTAAACCACTGAGTAAGAAGATGTTGACAAGATTCGGGCTGCAATCCTACACATGCTTTCCTGGGAGTAAGTCCCATTGAATACAGCATGACGTTTCAGTTAACATAAACAGGGCCTCATCGTTAAGCAGGGTTACCCATTACTAATGGAATCTAACAGTGACAGTAAATCTGTGACTCTCCAGCAGGAGAGTCCTCATCTTCCCAGATCATTGACAAAGCAGGCAAAATCTGAAGGGGAACAGATTCCCCATCCCTGCTCTTACATGTTAAGAGCTCCAGTCATAAAGCTGTTTTTTACTCCAGAAATATTTACAAAAAGGTGGCCATTTTAGTCTGTTGTTTTTGCTGCAAAGGGTAACTGAATTTTAATATATTCAATATTCATCTTTAAAGTGTCACAAAACTTGGTTGTTTTTATTCCAAAATATTTTAAATGGCCGGATTTTATATTTACTGAGGCAGTTTAGTATAATCCAAGACCTACCTCCTCCCCAAAAGCCTATACAATTAATTAGTTAAGTCATGCCCTATGATTTCAATGGTTCTGCTCTGAGAAGGACCATGGCTGCCAGGGCTTCATTGCAAGATCATGCCACCCGAAAGAGCAAAAAGGGAGTTTTTCATTATCAAGTGTGCCACTGCTTCAAAGGATCATATGGTGATTTAAATCTAAGACAAACTGCACAAATTGAAAACTGGAGAACGGCAGATCGTAAGGTGTTTAACTAGGTCTTGTGTGCTTCTTTTAAATGCTGCTGTGATCATTCCTGTGGTCTGATAAGATAAGACAAACACTCAGGTGTGTCAGTGGATCACTCTTCTTTCCTAAACACAATCAGATGGAACTGAACTTGCTTGTCCGATACACAAAGTCAAAAAGAAAAAAATAACCACAATCAAGGTTATAATTAGAGGGGTTTTTTGTTTTTTATTTGATGACCAGTGAACACCTGCAACAAAACAGTTAAGAGTCAGACCAGGCATGTGAATGGGAGTTGGTAGTAGGCACTGGATCATACAGAGCCTTATATGGCTACGGGAAGGTAACAGTACTGGAAAGAGACATGTGCAAGAAGTTATAAAACCTCAACTGGAAGGAGGTAATAGATTAAACTATCAGATAAAGGACAGACTAAAATGTCATGGGTGAAATTTTCACCACCTCTTGCCAGAAGAACTCTTCTTGACTGGATTACAGACCATTTTACTGATGTCCAAAAGTTCTGCACTGTAGCAATCAAACCCAAAAGCTGTAAATCACTAAATTAAACTTCAAAAAGTAGTTAGTGCATTTTAAAAGAAGAGACACTGTTTACGAAACTCCTATTAGCTGCTATTTCTGTAATCGTGGATAAAAACACATAGCACATAAGAATGGAGTCAGTATAAGAAGCCACACATCTCCAAATATCAGTAATATATGATTGGAATGTTCAACACTTCCAAGATCTGTGGGATACAAATTTAATCAGTATTAATCTGAAGGCAAGGTAGCCATGATCTACATTGTGTAGTCAAAGCAACATAAAATTTAGTGGTT
This sequence comes from Podarcis melisellensis, assembly GCF_964234715.1. NCBI lineage: Eukaryota > Metazoa > Chordata > Lepidosauria > Squamata > Lacertidae > Podarcis > Podarcis melisellensis. The sequence goes on along the minus strand of NC_138540.1, from coordinate 67,841,830 downwards.
CTAGAATAACAAGAAATACAAAAATGTTAAATCAGTTGAAATATAGCAAATGGCCTATGCGAGGAAAATAGCCCCACTCTGCTGTGTGAAAGCAGCTGTCTACACTTTTTAAAACATGCATTCAGAGAAAAAGCTTATGTGATGACATTCTACTTCCAGATTTTTAAAATTATTTGCAGAGTTAAGATATAAACTACTATAATATCAGTGCTTTTAAATGCTACTGAATGATTTGTTAATTTTCAGGAGATGGGATATATCTCCCAAGAATCATATTAGTACTAATTTGGTGGTAGAGTACATGTTCTTCAGGAAAAGGTTCCAGGTTCAGTCCCTGTAATCTCCAGATACGGCTGGGAAAAACTTATCTCTGAAACCTAGAGAGGCATTACCCATTAGCATAGGACAACTAAGCTAGGTAGACCAATTGTTTGACTTGGAACAAGGTACTTTCCAATGATCATCCAGCAATTATGCATTCGGAATGCTCCTTGGGCTTGATCTCCTGCCACTGTCACTAGTTTTTTAAAGCAGTACTGTCCTTTTACATAAAAAAAATGTAAGAGCATACAAATGCTCCAGCAGAAACTAAAGTACACAAAATAAATGGAGTACACCTAGCCTCAGTGTAGCTCAGTGAACTGAAAAGAATGAAAATGGTGAAGCAGAACTGCTTGGTGGATTGTGACCATGGTTCCCTAGTAATTCTACTAGATATATTGAAAACCACAAAGATGGCAGAGCTTAGTTTGCTGGGGAAACAGTCCTTGGTACTAAAATAAACATAAATTGCAGGTAGCTTTGAAGTCAGCTGTCCAGGACAGAAATCCTCAAACTAGAGGAAGATTGCCATTTGCAACTTTGGGTGGGATGGAAGACAGGCATACTCTCCAATCACTAGGTATTACTGCTCAATTTGGCTTCTGCTGACAAACCCTCATGACTTTCCCTTATGCAGGATATGAAATTAAATATCCAGTTCTGCGAATACTTTTCTTGTACTCTTCCTTACAAGGTACCCCGAGTTCCAGTTAGTGCTAGAGCCAAATCTGAGTAACTGTTTACTTTTGTTCTTTCAAAAGGAAAAGCATCAATTGATGGTCTCTTTAGTAGAACCTTAGACCACATTTTGCATATAGCATGCATAGTCTGCCCTAATTTAAGGCTGCAATCCTATACGTAGTTTCTTGGGAGTAAGGCTACTATCCTCAATCAGATTCACACTGGAAATCTAGGCAACACCTCTGCCTACTTACAGAGTGGGCTTTTCTACCAGGAAGATTCCTCCACCACTACCCTTCTTTTATTTTGTTTAGTGCCTAAAGAGTTACGAGGATCTTAAATATTTATCTACTGCTTTATAATGGCTTCATTAATCCCAATGAAAATATTACCCTACTGGTATTTCCTAATTTGTAGCAATTCTTCTACTATAACCAACAACTGTCCCTCTATACACCAGAAGGGGGAGTATTGCCCTTCTGATGTTACTGAACCCTCAACTCCCATCAACCCCAGGGATGATGGGAGTTGTAGTCCAACAATATCTGGTGGACACAAGTTAGCCACCCATGCATCATATCTTAAAGGAAAAGGCACTGAAGAAAGATCAGGGCACAAATTTAGTGTTCTGTCAGAACCCTATTAATTATCTATTCTCAAGTTGGCAATGGGCTTACTGGAAATAGAATGGCATCACAAAATGCAACTCTGAAAACCTGGCTACTTGCTTGGTTTCTCGTAGCCCTTGACTTTTTGTAGACAGCCATGTAATCAAGTCGTCGAGCTTTTAGAAAACACTCAAGTGAAAAACTATCCCAATCACATATTTTTCAGGTAAATTCAAGAAGAAAAATCTAAACAGGGAGGAAAAATGGCTGTATAGTGTCATGTTTATTGCATGCGAAAGCCTATTTCAACGTCTTCATGCAACAGCATGCAAAACAAAAACAAAACAAATGTAGCAGCAGAGGAGGAAAAAGAGTTCAGCAAAGAATGCAGAGGGTCCAGGCAAACGCAACCGAAAGAAGCTTCAAATTCATACAAACCTCCAACATTAAATTGCTATGTCTTATATAAATGTTTTCACCATCTAGTCTCTTTGATCTTTTCTGTGAAAGTGAAAGAAAGGGGGGGAACAAACAAAAAAAAAAGCACAAAAAAAATTAAAAGGTTGTTGTTGCAGGAATTTGCAAATCGGAAAACGAAAAAGGTTAAATTAACGTTCGGAGAGCTGTAATATGCCAATGGGGTGTAGGGTATGGAGCCACAAGATCATGTGAAGAATCTGAGGGAAATGAAAAGTTTTGCTCGTGAATCATGGGGAAATGTAATGAGTTCCCTTTAAAAAAACAGTCCCTAGGGCTTCGCTGGCCTATTTGTGTTGTGAGTGTTCTCTCAGTAAAGAAATGATCACGCACTTTCTGTGGAAGGCAATACATTTTGAGGAATACAGCTGCATGGGACATCAGAATGTCCTGCTGGGTTAAAATCGGTATTTATTAATATTAATAAATGATATACTTAAATATATGTATGCAATCTGAAATATTTTAATCTGTTCCTTCTTATATTACTTCTGCAGTCAAGCATTTTTCACTTCCTTAAATGCTGACTTTTCACAGTTCTCATGGATGAACGACTAGATTTTTATAAGGAGCCAAGAATTAAGTTGTTATCTGCAACGTGTAAAATCTAGTCCAAATCATCTGGACAGCGAGGACTGTAAATATAAATTAACAACTACTGATTTTTTAAAAGGCACATGAAGCAACCAGGACACTGTCTTTTTAAATATGCATGAATGAGATGGTAATTTTGCTTTGATGAAAGTGAAGAAACAGCTAACCTTCCTCATTCTTATTGGTTCTTCCTCTTTTCCTGCACGCTGCTGTTTTGTGATAGATTATATAAAAAATGGGGAGAGGGAGGAAAAAATTGTTCATTGATTTATTTTGGAACTTTCATCTTTCAGCCTTAAAAATAAAAAATAAAATAAAGAATACAAGCAACCTAACCAGACAAACCTGATTTTGGTCACCATTTGTGGTGGGTACTGACACTTCGATATGCACTTTCCCCACCTACATTAAAAAAATAAAGTGGCAAAAACATTTTTTTGCTTTGTTAGTAGGGTGTTGGAAACAGGTTTGTTTCAAAAACAGCTATTCGTTTTTGAAACATTTGTAAGCATGCATTAAGTAACATGCAGATTTTAAAGAGTTACAGAAATAAGTGACACCATACCTTTACAGTGACAATTTGTTAGTTCACCATAACTTACTTTGAATTTAACATTTTATAATGTTTTTATAGATATTTTTCAGCAATAAAATATAGAGAGAGAAATAAAATACAGTAAGAAAACAATTTTGGAACAAGTTCTAGATTCAATTTTCCTATCCACTCTCTGATCAAAATTAAGGGTTAATACATTTTAATAATGCTAATGATGCTAATAATAATAATAATAATAATAATAATAATAATAATAATTATACCCCACCCATCTGGCTGGGTTTCCCCAGTCACTCTGCATGGCTCCAAACAGAATATATATAAAAAGTGACAAAACATCAAACATTAAAACCGTTCCTAAACAGGGCTGCCTTCAGATGCCTTCTAAAAGTCAGACATCTGGTGGGAGGGCGTTCCACGGGGCGGGCGCCACTACCGAGAATCAATACCAAAGATCCCAAAATTTTCTTTAAACATGCCTAAATGCTTGCACACATCCAGTGTGTTTTTTCACTTATTCTCCCTTTGAAGACTGGAAAGAATATCACAACATACTGCCTAAACTCTCCCCCCACCCTGAACAGCTTGCCCCATGGCCTGCTTCAAGTTCCTTGAGCACGTGGAACTATTTATTTTATTTGTATGCAGCTTCGTAAGAGCTGTGAATAAATACCACAAAGCAATCGAACTCAAAACAACATGCACATGATCATATAATAAACATCAATATAATCACAAATAACTAAGTAGTTGTCTAGTTCTTTTGATCCCCAGTTTAAGAATAATATATGTAAGGAAGTAACATTTCTCACATATTTAAGGAACAATCTAACTTTAAAAGTTGTATACTAATAGACATTTCGAGGGCACTTTTGGAGAGGCTCCCATGCAAGCCCCACTAGATATTTTTAGTATTAAAGTTTTTGTGTGCACAATCTGAAAGTGGACTCATGTGCTGCACCATAAACCAACTGTGAAACTCTCCCAAATTTTAAATCTGGTTTGCAGTGAAGCATGATATATGTACACGGATATGCTCTTTTGGGTGGAGGAAAGAAGACTAAAACCCTACTATGAGAAAATCTAGCTACATGATCCTTTGGGATACACTGATTGAAATAAATGTACATTGTGTGGTGGTGCTATCAACTCCACTCATTCCTATCTGTCAACCTATTGACTTTATCTGAATTACTCCTATTTCTGGATATACACACAAATACAGAACTGGTTCATGCTGTCAATTCTGGCTCCACTGAAAATGCCTTCTCAGCTGGTATTGCAATAGCTGAAAATGTATATCAATGGAGATTCTGGTTCTTATGTGACCATCTCCATACAAATCACTTGGAAAGCGCTGTAATGGAGATGAAAATGACCCTGAGAACTGTCTCTCAGATTTCCTGTTGGGTCATAAAAATGCCTTGCTGGAATTGACTCATCAGATGCTCCACAGAACTCACAAGTAGAGTATGATCAATGGAAAGACCCATTCCCTGATATCATTGTATCTGGTGACAATGAATTATGCAGTGCAAATCATAGGGCGTCCTATTGTAGTGTCCTGAACTTGTTTGCAATCATAATCATTCAATGACCTACAAGTTCCAAAGCTGAGAAAATAATTTCACACCTTTTCCAAAAACCACTCTTGCCTATTCCCCTCCCCTGATTATTCTTTAAGCTTAAAATACCCAACCTCTTCCAAAAGGCTTAAGAATTAATGCTACAAAGCCCTGCTCATTTCATTTGTCTTTTCCACTTTCTCCCAACTATAGGGACACAAGAACTATACCACACAGCCATTAACTGAAGTCACACCAACAAACGAAGTGTATGTTCTACTGTACATGACACAAATATATGTAGGAGATGAGCAGAAAAATGCTAAAGTAGTCCTCTCCTAAGAAGCTTCTATCATGGAGGGTTTTTTTTATATATCATGTAAAGAATGACAATCGACCTGTGTCTAGTTGTCAGCATAAAAAGAACTTGTTAATTCAGGGAAAGCAAATAAACTGACATTCTGTAGCTGCTGAAAGATTCTGAGTTCAAACCTCAGCAGCAGTAAATGCACAAGCTCAGGTCAAGAACAGGCCTGATCACTGACCAGAATTAGTGGAATTGCAAAGGCAATCAAGCCATGTCATTACAAGTCATATGATCAAGCCATACATTTTGGTTTTGCTTTCTAGCAGGCCATAATTTGTAATAGCAAATAAGTCCCTATACACTCGTATAAAGTGTTGCATATCTTTGCAACAAGAGTGTTAAAATCAGAACTTTTCATGGAGAAAACAGTTTGTACCTCTCATCACAACAGTGTTGTCACCAAGCCCAAAGGACATCTGAGTACAGCCACAATATGGGACTTAAGAACAAAATTTTCTCCTTACTTCCTACAGATTTCAATGGGAGTAAAGTATGTTTCACTGTTTTCAAATGCAGCACTGAGATCAAAACAAGTATGACAGAACAAGCAACTCACAAAGTCGCTTGGGACACCAATAAAGCCATGTGCAAACTGATTGCAAATGCCACAGTGAATACCAGAGTAGACCCCTCTGACAGACCACAGGCATTTTGGAAGGAACCCAAAGACTGTGTGTTCTCAGAAGAGCCAGAGGGTGAGCAACTCTCTCCAGCTGCAGGTATGCAGAGTTGGAACGTACAGTCATCCCCCTACCTAGGCAGAATAGTCAGGCAGGAAAAGAGAAAGTATTGGTTACAAGGTTCATACGGCATATTAGTCACAGTGGGAATTGTTTGGCCACTGAGGACAACTGTGACAAATGTTCAGCTTGAGCTTTCTCCTGTGTCAGGAGGCAGGGACAGGAGGGCTGGGCAAGTAGTGTAATCTGCCATTCCAACTCTAAACTACGTCCAGAATACAGAACAAAGAGAAAATAAGGGCACACTTTTCCTGGTGAGCCAAGGAGACACCTTTACTGGCTGCTTTTGGCAACAAGGTGTATTTGACGGACCCTGACTGAGATGAACTCCTACATAAAGGACCCTTCAACTTTATATTTTCCTCACACACAAGCAAACAATATATAATTTAACAGCGGTAGTCTAACATACCTGGGATCCTTCAGCAGGCTCTGTTTTGGTTTTCTCTGGCAGAGTTTGTTCGTGTTGTACCTCTTTTCTCTCCTTCTCAGCTTTAGTGACCACTGGCTCCTTGCTTTCAGATACAACTGGAGGAGTTGGTTCGGTTACATGGCTCTGAGCAATAGCTGGTGCAGATGTAGGCCGTGGGCTTCGGTCTGGTGTAACCACTGCTACTGCTGAGTAGAAATATATTTTGTTTTAGTGAGAGTGAGGCAAACCCCCAAAATCCGACCCCAAAGAATGAAAAAACCAGGAGGAAAGGAGTCACAGCGATGCAAAAGAAAGAAGTGCAAAGCAGCTGGCACTGGTTTCATGTGGAAGGCTAAGTTTGTTTTTTAGCATGTGTTGAATAAAAGTTAAGAAACCAGAATTAGATATCACTCAAGAGCCACACACTTAAAATGCTAGTCAAATCCACACTGTAAAAGCACTTCATTTCAAAAGCTGTTTTTATAAAAACAGCTAATTGTGGTGTGAATAATCACCAATGTTACAACAAAAGCCAGATTACTGCTGTTTACCTAATACCAATACACTCAAAACCCAAGACCCAAGAAAATATGAACTTGTTGACTATAAACATGTTTGTTTAAAATGGTGGACAGGCCTCAATACTAATGGCCCTTGTGATGTAACTTGCAATACTGCAGATCTTTCCTGTGGTGTGAGGATAGCATCAAAAGCCCTAGGTTGTATGGGAGAATCTACCCCACCTTTCTACAAAACCTTCCTTGGAAACTGGGTCAATGCTTGCATCAGGAGGTGACACAATGTGGACTCTTCCTACATGATATTGGGCTGCTGACATGTTTGAAGTGCAGATGGGCACCACACAATAACAATGTCAGAAGGCGCTAAGAAAAACCGCTAAGGATGCAAGAGAATGTGCAAGTGCAGCACCACCTCCTGCTCCCAACACAAAACACATTAAATGTATTTAGTATTAATTAATAGCACCGAGAAATTCTTATCAGCCCACAATTGTATATGTTCCCCCGGAAGAGCCATTGCCTTCACAAAAGACATTTTCAAAGGTTAAATTCAAATACCAAGTACATGTTTAATCAATTAAATGTACTTAATAATCAAAAACTAAGCTACTCAAGTTAAAGTATGATCTTGGACACCAATCTGTCTTGCACTCTTTAGCATTAACCAGAAGCACTTTAAGCATGGTTAAGAAATTGTGAGCAGGCTGTAGGATCATGCACTTCCTTCTCTGCCTATTAAGCTCTTTGCGGACCCCAAAAGGCAGGAACCTTTTGTGTTTTCCCTCCGCACTGTGGGTCTACTCTGCTACTACTGGAAGGTCATGCTTACCTACACTCATCATGCAATTTCTCTAGAGTACGTAAAGTCAAGGGCCCCGCAAAACACAAACACCCCAGAGCATGCAAAGGTTAGAACGGCATTCAATCTACATACAGCCCTTTTCAAAACTGCTATATATGGATTTTCCCTAACTTTCACAATGCTATTTGGTGCTTAAAGAATGATGGTAATTTAAATTCTTCTTTAACAGTTCTCAACAGAGCTGTTGCTTCTTTGAAATCTCATACCATTCTGTGAGAGTGCCATGCCACTAGTAAGTTTTTGTCACTGCAGTGAGCACTAGTGAATTCTTAGGTGGTAGAAGCAAGAGAGAGTGTATTAACTACGAAGGAGAAAATATTAGCCACACAAGTGTGAAAAGCTATCACTGTTATACCTGACTCCTCCTGAACTGTTTCAAGTAATAGCGGTTTTTGTTCTAGATTCTGCACCACAATTGTTTTTTCTTCCTTCTCCTCTTCTTTTATTGGGCTTATGTCAAACTTTTCAAGAACATGTATGGCTAAAAAAAGTTATGCATTCGTTTTAAAACTGTTAAGAATAAAAGGGAAAGACTACTAGGACTACATTTGCTGGCAAATCTTGCTTTGCCTGAATGCTAACCTTACAGAGTATTTATTATTCCTTATCTTAAGCTTTTAAAAATAAGATTCCAGTAATATGTTTCAATAAATCATGCACTATACAAAGACAGATACAACATAAAATTGCTATTGATTTATTTAGAAAGGTTGCATACTTTTGTGTATGGTATGGTTAGTTCAGCGACTATGTGTGGGGTTTATATTATTGATATTAGCCTTTAGGATCTTAATATTCTCAAAGGGGAGAAAGCAGAAAGGAATGTTAAACCACACTCATATGAGAAGCTGTCACACTTGTACCTGACTGTTTTTCTAATGATTCCACTAATTTTGTTTCTGGAACAGGAACTTTAAATACTTCAAACTTCAGCTCTTCCTCAGTCACTATTTTTTCAAAATTCTCAAGCGTATCTTTCGCTAGAAGAATTGCAGAGTTAATAAACCGCCAGTAAGATTTCAATTTTTAAAACCCTCTAGGTTGTATCAAAGTTTTACTCAAAGCAGACCCATTTAAATTAATGGGCCAACCTAAGTTGTTGTTGGTGGTGGTGTTTACTGTTCATTGGATTTCTTACTTACCCTTCACCCTAAGGTTCCAGAAAATGTTACAATAATATAAAAATACATTATTAAAACACAGTTTTTAAAAATAATTTGAGACTAACGGTGTGGGTCCTAAAATCTCTCTCTCTCTCAGGTGTCAAAGTCCAGGGTAAAGAGCTGGAGCTTTAGCGTATGACAAAAGCTATACTGTGAAAGTGCCAGCTGTACCTCTGTATGGAGAGAATTCCATAGCTTAGAGGCTGCCACAGAAAATGTCCTCACCTGGATCACCAACCTTCAAACTTCTGAGGGTGACAGAACTACGAAGGCTGCTGCTGCCTTTTGACAATCCTAACACTTGATATATTAGTCATGTCCATTAATTTCAATGGGTTTACTCTGAGTATGACTAACTGGATACAACCGTCCCTCTAAAATGCGGAAGTCCAATAGTCAGCCAACAGGCAGAGCTTTAAAAAAAGTTTTACCTATATGAAGAATTTAGTGTATTAGTGGTACAATCATTATGGTTATATTGTTCTTATCTACAATAGAGGCACACATCTGAGAAAAATACAGTTTGTTTAAAGTCACTTAAGAAGTTAGATCCCCATCACAACTCCACCACCTGCACACTAAAATAAGTACAAAGAGCATGCTTTTGTATGAGCTAAGATGTTGTTCTGTAGGAGGCCACATCTCTCAAGTACTTTTGTTCAGCCTTATAGTATGCAATGTTAATATTGTGCACAAGAAATGATTCTCCAGTGCTCAAATAATAAAAAAACCCACTAGATTTCTAAAATGAATTCATGCAGAAAGAAATGTACAGGGATAAACCCTACTTCATTTGCATAAAGCTAAAGAGGAGCTCCCAATACCAATAAGCAGAATGCTCTGACTAGATCCTGTTGATAAGAATATAACAGAATAACATGAAAGGTTAGCGTGAAGAAGCCAAACTGAAAACTAGTTCAAGACCCATTGTAAGAGTCTTTTCATTACGTCAGAAATGTGCTCAGCTAACATAGCAAATGCAAATGTATATTAGATGAGAAGCTATGCAGTTTCTAAGTATCAGTTTTTGGGAAAAGAATTATGAAAAATTATATGTCTTTAGAGACACACTTAAGTTTTGGTAAGAAACGTAAGACCTCATTAACATGAATTCTGAAACAACTGAAAGAAGCAAGCGTGTCCTATACACCTGGGAGAGTTTGAATACAATTTTAGGGTTGCAAATCTATTATTTTCCAGCACAGCAATTACAAAACTCTCAGTCTGAGAATTCAGATGTGGGGTGGTGAGGGGCAAGAGTGGGGAGGAAACAGCTCCATCTCAAGTTCTTTTCTTTCCATTCCATTATGTTGCAATTTGATACAGCACGAGCAAATATTTGTATTTCAGCCACCTGACTATTAATTCAAAGTGCAAAGCATTTTTGCCAGTCCTCTGAAATCTATGCTACTGCTGATGCAAGGGCTTTTATGGAGTGAAGTACAGAAGTGGCCAGCTGTGTTCTGACCAATTAAGACATTGTTTTATTTCTTTGAAGGGGAAAAAATGGGTGCCAGAACATATGAAGCATTTCAGATTCAGATAAGATGTCTCAGCTCATGAAAGGATAGAAAAGGCACCGCAGAGGCAAGAAGAGAGAGAGAATCAGAGCTACCCACAGCGATACCTGGCTTCTCTCGAATTTGTTCCACAGGTTCTGATTCCGGAACCCCAACCAACACCACATCCTCCTGCTTCTCCTCCTTTACGGGTCTGAACTCTATTTTTTGAGAGCCACGTTTAGCTGAAGAAATTGTGTACATGTTACAGAATATTCAGGATATAGTATATATAAAGAGAACATTGTAGATTTTAGTCTGGATATAATTATGGTTTGCTCTTATTCTTTGTTGTTGGTTCTTCAATTTGACTTTCATCAGGGCAATGATGGAAAGTGGAATTTTGCCTTATTCCAAAATAATTTACAATTTTATCTCAAATTGTAGAGCTGTTAGTTAGAATTAACAGGATGCATTCAAAGGCACATCATTTAATTTGGGGGGATAATATAAAAGCTACCTTTATGAACGTTCAGAATTTTAGAGTCCAGTTCTTACATTATCTCAACAGCTTGGGATTCATTAAAAAGCAAGTCCTTCTCACACTTTGTCCCATGTAACCTTGGACCAAATGTGAAGAGCCTATGTTGTGACTTTTCCTCACACCAGCATCAATGCTCTTAGAAACCAGCTCCTCACATTTCCCAACAGAGAAGGCATGGAGTTGCAGTGGCACCCATGTGTCCAGGATGTGGTAAGAACTGTGTATAAGCTACGGAGTTCTACATTATTTATTCCCCTAGGGCATATACCATGGACAACTTTGTAAAACAAATTAATTTAATAATTTTAAAAAGAAAACACCACTTGATAAAAAGCCTTTAAACGAATATGAGCATCTGAAAACCAAATTAAACTGAAGCTCTAAGCAGAATCTGTAAACCGGAAATCTACAGATTAAGACTAGTATAAGGGGGTCCCTATAGCAAAGCAGGGAAGTTTAGATACTCACCGCCATCAAGACTTCTAGAGGCCCGTTTACTTGCTGTCCGTTCAAACTGTGGTGCAGGTCTGTCAATCAGGGCACTAGCTTGTCTTGTCTGTGCCTGTGTCCGACCACTGTATCGGAATTTAGAACCCAGTACCAGGAACCTGCTCTTGGGAATTGCTTCAGTGGATGTTAGCCTAAAATGCATGCAAATATTTCCACATTATTCATCTCGAACCGATAATGACAAGTCAAATAAGATCCAGCATGGTGGCAATTATTTGCCTAAGATAAACCCATAGGAACTTAAATTGTATGGGTTAGACCATGGTGGCCATCACAACCCCAATGGTGTCACCAAGTGCTCCCCCTATATTTCCCCCACATATGAGTACCATTCACTCATATGAGAAAAATAAACAGCTGCACTCAGGGTAGCAAGCCATGGGGAAAGGCCACAGATGTTTTGCATGCAGAAGGGCTGGGAGGAACTGCTACCTGAAACCCAGGGGAACCACTTCCAGTCCATGTCAACAATACTGAAGAAGGTAAATCAATAGTCTGCTCCAGTATAATGCAGCTTCCTATAATCTTAGCATTACATTGAATGAAGACAATGACTCATCCAAGATGGTTCTGAGAAAGCCATGTGGAGATCTGAACCCAGGTCTCCCTGGTTCATCCACCCTACTGTACCACACTGGTCCTCAGTTAATGAAATCCCTTTATGAGCACTCATTCCTAATACCACATTCTCATTTCTTCATTCTTCCTATGGTAAAAGTTGACTACCTACATTTTATTAAGCATTTGCAGATTAATGGCCTTAGCTCAGTGGCAGAACATCGCTTTGCGTACAGAAGGTCCCCAGAATGTCCAGGTAGGGCTAAGAAAGACTCTTCCTTGGAACCCTGGAGAGCTGCTGCCAGTCAGTGTAGACAATACTGAGCTAGATGGACCAAGGGTTTGACTAGATGTAAGGCAGCTTCCTATGTTCCTGCTTTCCTGTCTGAACAATTCTGTGCAAATTAGAGGCTTCCTTCGCAACTCCTGGCAATGTATACCAACAACTGGAATAAAAACTTACAGCTTTTACACACACACACACCATTTGTCATATTGGACGGGGGAAAAGAAACATACCTGAAAAATGTATGATGCTCAACACAAACTTTCCACAGCTTCTTAGCTGCCCGATAACTAGGAAGCTTGAATCCAATTGTACTTTCATATTGTTCATGCTGTAGAGAGCAACAGTACAGAGTAAGTTTGAGGACAGCCTCACATAAAGTGCATTGTAAGTATCAAGCCAGAAAACTATGTTAGACCGCTGTCCACTGCAATACAATTTGGACAATCTGCAGAACAGTTCATTTGCTCTGTCAATATTTTTCTTAGACAGAAATCAGATTTTTTTAAAAGGAATGAAAATAGTATATAACTCCAAAGCCTACCTCGCCAGGTCGAATTTTGATAAAAAAGCTGCTGCGCTTGTAGGAAATCTTCAACACTTTGGGCCAAGGGAAACGGTTGATTCTCAATTTATCTTTGTAGACAAGAAGGCCACTGGAGCAGACTCCCAAAGTAATATCCACACCTTCCAAGTCCTACAAAAGCAGAGTTTGGAACACACTTCACACGTGTTGGCAAATCCACTTTTCAGCATGCAAAGCACTTGCCCTCTATGCCCCTTACTCATTTCTCAGGCCCCAGAATTCGTAGTGAGATATTCTGTTACTTGATTTTTATGATGCTACTGAATCTGTCTCCCCACTTTTCAAACATTCAAAAGCCAGAAATCACTAACAGCTTAAGCATTCCTCCCAACATGTATTTGCAGACATGACAACTCTATCTACTACCTCTTATGTGAAAAACGCTTCTCCCTAAGTGTCCTGAACTTCATTATCTTCAAACAATTGATTATCAGGGGGACCTCTGTAGGTCCTGTTACTGAGAATCACTGTCCCAGACGGAAGGGCAATGACAAAAAGGCCATGAGCAAGTTTATTTATAAGTCCTAGGGTAGAAAGAAAATTCTACTTAGGCTATATACACACTACCAGGAACTGACTTTTCTACTCACAAAAATAGAAAGATTCAAGTGGAAATAGAATAGATGAGTGAAAAACTTCCACCCCCGGACAAGCTATTTTTTTTTTTTTTAGAAACTAGGATACTAGGACACCCAGCAGTCACAGTTGTGCTCTGATTATTTAATGATTGGCTCAGTACAAAAGCATCAATACTAAAAATCTTTCCAGTCAAGTTTTTATTGACCATCTCATTAAGATTATTCTGCCACACAGTGACAAATTTAGATCTTTTCAAAAAATACAACTCACCTTTCTGAACCAAAGACTACTTAATGCACAATCAACTATAAAACACCAATTTTAAAAGAAACTTTATCTAGCAGCATAATACACACAGGCCAATAAAATACATTTAATATGCTCCATGCCCTATAACAGGTCCCACAAGCTCAAAGCAACTGGGTATGATGGAACATCACCTGCAGAATTCAAGAGATTCTAGAGCAATGATGAGTTCTAATGAAACTCCCTCCTTTGGGTAGAGAATAATGAGGGTGTACTGGCTAGCAATCAAATACATGTCTACTTAGAAGTAAGCCCCATTCAGGTTAAGTGTGTACAGGACTGCAGCTTATGTCTTTGTGGGACAGTCACTCAGATACACTACAGAATGAAATGTGACAGCAGATTCCATAGGAATGAATTTACCCCAAAGTATCCAACAGACCCTTATCTATAAACTGAAAGATATACTGTGATTTAGTTACTATGTGGTTGTAAACATCAAATATATAGCAACCATTTTTAAACGGTCAAGAATGTTATTTCTGAATGAGGTATGAACTCTGTCATCTGTAGGGCGGACACCACATTTTAGGCTGTAAACCCATTCCAAGTATGATTAGATTAACTAGATCACATGAGGAATTCCTTGGCTTCAACCTCTGATGCAATAATCCAAAATTGTCATGCCTACACATGAACCAGTACCATACAGATAGTTCTCGGAGAACAAACCCAACACCCTTTACAGTGGTACCTCAAATTACATACACTTCAGGTTACATACGCTTCGGGTTACAGACTCCACTAACCCAGAAATAGTACGTCGGGTTAAGAACTTTGCTTCAGGATGAGATCAGAAATTGTGCTCCGGCCACGCGGCGGCAGCAGGAGGCCCCATTAGCTAAAGTGGTGCTTCAGGTTAAGAACCGTTTCAGGTTAAGAACAGACCTCCAGAACGAATTAAGTACTTAACCCAAGGTACCGCTGTACATCAAAGATATGAGGGAGGAGGCAAGATCCCTTGGAACAAGTGCTGAGGATCACCTGGAAGGAATCTCCAGAGCGAGATTTGCTGAAGAACCATCAGTATTGTCAGAGGAGGAAGTAAAATCCCACCCCCAGCCCTTGAGAATGTCAGTGCCAAAAGGTCCAAGTCCAGGTTGAAGAGTAACAACACAGCATGTGTCTATGGATCTAGAATAGAGGTCTCATTGAGAGCCAGCAAGACTGGAAACAACAGCTGTGGTCCAGGAAGGCCACTGTCCATTTGACTTGGAAACAACATAGATCTCTGGTTTCTTGAACCTGAACCTAGTCTCCTCTGCCTGCTGTGTTGTATCCTTGCCTGGATTTGACCTGGGACTGTTACCTGCCTTTGTCTATGGATTACAGTATGGTCCTGTGCATGACCTTTGCTTGTTTTGGACACTGCTGGAACATCATCCCAGTTCTCTGTGAATATCTTGAGAGAAGACTTATACTTCTCTGGACGGGATCCTAGACCCTGAGGGACACCTACTGGAGCATGACAAAAACCAAGAACCCTCCCTACTCATGGTATCGAGTAGGAGGGAGAAGATGAAAACCAAGGGCTTTGCACATTAAAAGTAAAAATATTGTGATATGAAACAAGTATTTTCTTCTACCTTGGCGTGATGAAGATCAACTCCATACATAGACAGCTTTTTGGCATTCTCAAGAAATTCCAGATCAGCTTGAGCAGGAGTCATACATCTACAGAAATATAATGGAAAATGATACAGCAAGCCCACTATTTGCTTACTTCGCAGGGTGGTTTAAAAAAAATAAATCATTAGCAGATACTACAGTACATGCATTTATCAAAAGAAATTAAAAAATGGCCCCTGCAAACCTCTTTTTTTTAACTCTTCAGTGAGTTCTTTATCACTAGAATGGTAACTTTCTAAAATAATAATTATTATTGTTATACAACATCCTATGAATTATCTATTTGCTACAGATTCTCCAAAAGAGGCTAGCTTGCAAGAATGTGGTTAACAAATTAAACTAGACAAACTAAAGAAGACAGAAACATATGGCCAAAAGGTACCAGAAAAATGTATCTCAGATATGTGTACAATAAAAACATTGGAACAGTTGGGGAGTAAAAAAAAGTAATAAATCAACAAATCAATAACAAATCAGTTAAGGTTACAAACTTATGCATGGCTTCCTGGGAGTGAACTTCACTTAACACAGTGCCAGTTTCTTGAGTAACCAGGCTTAGAACTAAGCTGCAGCTCTTAAAAATTAAAAGCAAGGACGTATCAAATCACTTTAGGGAAAAGACATGCTAGGGACAAGTAAAGTAAATATGGAGTTATGTGAACTTATGCTCAATATGAGGCTGTTTTCTGTCTTGAACTTTACTAACAAACTTCATCTCAGTGGTACAGCAAGACAGCGCTTCACAGATGCTTTGTTTAAATGTTTAAACCTCCCACCGCCTTTCTAGTCCTGCTGTGTATTCATAGAACAGAAGGACTGGTGTATTTATAGAAATTATTCCTAACAGTATGAGACGTCTCTTCCAGCCATATGGTGCATTGAGAATTGAGCCACAATCTATTACTGAAAAGAGTTTCAAAATACACTTCGGGGTAACTGTAACAAGTATTGCTCAAGCATCAAAAATGCTTTGAAGTGAGTCTTAAATCACACCCAGTGCGAAGTTCCATGTCATTTTTTAATGTTAATTAAACATAAGTCCAATTGAAGATCCATACACACGGGTTTGAATAATTCACAACAGTAGCACAATTAAGGAATGCTTCACATGAAATGGACAAAAGATAATCTCCAATGGGGGGGGGGGCATGTTTCAAGGCCTTGAAAGTATTTTGCAAATGTCTGGAAGCTACTTCACAGAACAGGTTTCAAATACTTGTACTTGTCTTCACACTTGCACATTCTTCAACTTTATCTTATTTTTATTTTATTTTTTTGGTGCGTGCAACTTAGAACAGGAGAAGCCAATATGGCCCCCTCCAGATGTAGCTGCCAGCATGGCCAATGGTCAGGAATGGTGGGAGTTGCTGTCCAACAACATCTGGAGGTCACTATACTGACGATCCCCGACTTACAAGAAACAAATGAAGAAAAATCTGCTTCCTGACCCCTGCAGCAGTCTCAATGCTAGTCATCAAACTTAGTTTCTGGGGTACCAATTGTTACTGGGGACCTGAATTTTTGCACCCCAATTCACAGTTTTATTTTGCACAGATCCTATTTCCCTTTCCTTTAAGGTTATATGAAATTTCTTTTTAGCATATTTATTTTATTATTTCAATTTCTATTCGGCCCCTCATTGATCCAAAATCCCAGGGAGGTTTACAATATGTATCATAAGCATCAATAAAATGAAGCTAATAACAATGCAAACATTAAAAAGTCATATAAAAAATGCTAAATTTAAAATTACCTATAGGTCTTATGTAGTTCCATGACCTTGTCTTCCAGTTCCTTTGTCTGATTTGGGGCCAGCTTGAATTCACTGACATAATCTGGGCTATGAAGATCTGGGTCAAAGTCTCCTAGTTCTGACTGGATTGTGTAAGAACCCAGCAAAGCTAATGTTGCAAAGGAGCAAGGAAGCCGTCCAGTGAGAATGTCTTTTCTTAGCTGGAGACACAAATAGTACCTACAAAGGAGGAAAAGAAAGCCTCAGAATGGGGAATTCAAATTCTGATGACAAAACAGTGGACATTGGTTCATTAGAAATATGTTAGTGTGCTTCTCGCTTGGAACAGTCTACCCCTACTTTCATATGACTGGAAATTGTACCAGGCCATATGGACAGAGAACCCACTTGAATAAAGTATTGCTTGTCTGTATTTAACATAGACAACAATAATCAGGCGAGGATGCTCATACTACACAATCTGTAACAGGCACTTGGTTATCACTAACATAGCATAACACTCAGTCTCTTTTCTCCTCTGTTATTTACAGCTGACTGATAGCAGAAAAATAAAATAAGTTCCTCAACAAGAAAATAACACTGGACCTGTATAATGAGCAAGATCCTATATCCAATAAAATGGAAGATGGGATACAGAAGCCTCTGAGTGTACAAATGGAGCGGATACTAGGTGTGCAGGGCAGCCAGCACCATATTCTTTTCCCAGGGGTTGATGCATTCCTCAGGTCTCTGACTGTTGCTCTGTAATTGTGCCTCCTAGCAATGAAACTAGTCTCTCGGGTCTCGGCTGGCCCTTGTACACAAATTACTCCTGTGTAAGAGGTTCCCGATGGATCCTGGTTACATCTGGTAGAGATCACACCTGGAGAGGGAACCCTCTTGAGTTCTGCAGCCAAGCCACCAATCTACTCAGCCTCCTACTGCTACCTTTTAGCTACCATACCATCGCCCGGAAAGCGCAAGATCCAGGGATACTTTCCCTAGCATGGGACACGCAC
This sequence comes from Podarcis melisellensis, assembly GCF_964234715.1. Taxonomy (NCBI): domain Eukaryota; kingdom Metazoa; phylum Chordata; class Lepidosauria; order Squamata; family Lacertidae; genus Podarcis; species Podarcis melisellensis. Next base: position 67,823,715 of record NC_138540.1, on the reverse strand, counting down.
CTGCAGATCCAACAGTGCAGTCAGAGGTATGCCACTGAGCACCTGTTCTTTCCAGCACTCATGTGAAAGACTGGATACCATCCATTTTTCATGGCATGTTTAAAGCTTAATGAGGTTTACAGTCTTAAATTTCTCATGCTCACAACTGCCTTTTTACAGGCCAGTTTTCCCAAATTTTGAAAGTTGGAAGTGTGAATGGGTCTGTAAGCTAGTATAAAGAACGGAGTTTGCTTTTTAAAGAAGGTATTACTTTTGCAGGGACACAACCTATTTCCAAGTTCTCTAAAATGCTCCACTGAGTTCCCTTATTACCAGACATTAAGTCTGTCATGTTACTAAGTTGACAAGCATTGTAATAACTGTTTGAATTTAGGATTCCCTAGCGTTCGTTCTACATACATATACATAGGGTTGTAATTTTTTACTGATTTTACTGTTTTATCTTTCATAAGCAATTTTGAGGGGGGGTTTACAATCAAGTAGTGTATACATTTTATGAACTAAATAAATAATATCAACAACAACAAATCCGTTTATTGTGAGGACCATGCCTGTACACAAAAATCAACACTACAATAGTTAAAAATATTAAAATTCATTACATACTATGCCAACAAAACCTTCTTCCCACAAAATAGAAAAGGAGGGAAAACGAGCAACGAGTTAAACAGACGATGAAGGGGTCTTTACATTGTCGTCCATAAATCTTTCCCTGGCTTTCATGGCCTTCATCACAAAAACCGCTACCACATGGGCAATGCGTGGGTTTGCAGAAATAAATAATAAACATTCAAAAACATTGTATCACAAACAGCTTTTCCAACACCTTTCTTTTCCAAAGCTGTTTGTCATGCATCATAAGGTTGCTTGTCAAACAGAAATGCAAGTTTAAGAGTCCTTAGGCTTGTAGAACTAAGCACACAGTTCTCTGAATCCTGATGAGTGCAGTCGTACCTCCATTTACGTAAACTTCAGGATGCGCGCGCAGCAAACCCAGAAGTATTTTACCGGGCTTTGCCGCGCATGCATGTGCAGAAGTGGTCCTCAGGTTGTGGAAACCTCGGGATCCGACCAGATCTCTGGAATGGATCCCATCCACAACTGGAGGTACCACTGTATTTATCAATTTCATTCATTATTTGTCACAATTATATCCTGCCTCCCATTACCCTTTCCTAAATTACAATATTACTTGATTGTTAGCTTTCCTAAGAGCACTACAGACCTTGTTATGTCCTCTGTCAGCTGTGCTGGATCTGGAGGATAAAACTTGACATTGAAAGTGAAATTCCATGGGCCTCCTGCAATTAAAACCAGATTGGTTGTGAGTTTTCCTTTATAATATTGCTTTCAAGTAATATTAAATACTGCAATATAGTTAACATGAGATAAAAATAAACACAATGAATATGACATTGTCCCACTGGTATGTCTCACCGTCAACAAAACAATGGTTCCCTGACATCCTTGGGATCTCCAGGTAGGACTGGGAAAGACTCCTGTCTGAAAACTTGATGAGCCACTGCTAGCTGGCATAGACAAAAGCTAGATGAACTAGGTGGACTAATGGTCTGACTCAGTGTAAGACCGTTCTATGTGTTCCTCTAGTGCAGGGGTCACCAACATGGTACCTACAGACATATCTGCAGAACTCCCTTTGCACCCATAGGTTGTCCTCCCCCTGCTGAAATAAGTCTTGAAAGAAACATTCTATTGTAGCCAATAGAATAGTTGTTTAGTTGCAGTGTGTGAGTGTGAGTGAGTGAGTGAGTGAGTGAGTGTGTGTGTGTGTGTGTGTTGCTCATAACAGTTTCTCCAGTTTGCAAATGTACACATGGACCCAAAGAGGTTGATAACCCCTGCTCTAGTAGATCCTGGCCCATAACCATGAGGGCTTTTCAGTAGGGGCTCCTCCACATAAATGGAACTCGCTCCACACTGACGCAAGTAAATACGTATGAATCTCTTCTGTGAATTTTTTAATTCACAGAAGTGGTTTAGATTAATTTGACGAATTTTCCCCTGCTGTACTACATTATGATTTTTTATGTTCCAGCTATAATTTGGTATAGTTTTTATTAAATTTGTATTTGCTTCATTTCTGTACACTACCCTATGATTCTAAACAAAAAAAAACTCAGCAAGTTTGTGTGTTGAGACCCCGAGACCACCCCCTTGTTGATGAATGAGACACAAGGATACAGATATTAGGTTAATGTCATTGGGCAAATTTATGCCACAACTTTATTGGTTACAGAATGTGAACAGTATTGGCTTAGGCATTGGAATTGATCCAACTATATCTGACTCCTGCCTGTCACGCAGGGAGTCCTGTAAGGGTCAAGCACCAGTAGGGGGAGCTCAATGAAGCCCCCCCCCCCAGCCATCAGATTAGCCAGCTGGATCTATGACGCGGCTGGGACCTCCAGGTGACGAGGGACTTCGTCCCCACCCCCGGAGGGGAGTGGGTGGCCACTGTGTTCCACTGCAAGTCCTCCCCACTGGGAAGTGGAGCAGATTTATCATCCCAAAATAAAGAAAAGTTAAATCAGTGGTGGGGAACATCCAGCCTACAGATCTAATTAGGCCTACCAAACCTCTCAGTTTAGCCCATCAGGCCATATTGGGTGGACCACACCCAACTATCACTCACCAGAGATCAAATGTAGGGAGTGCACACCTGATTTTTCTTTTGCAGCAGTGGCTTTCATTTGGCACTGTTCAAATTTGGTGCTGGATGCAAGCTGTGTTGACAATGGGTGTTTTAACCAGAAGTGACTTGCAAGTCCACCCTTAATTTTCAATGGTGTTGCTATATTCTAAATTTAAACAATTCCTACTTTAAAAAACATAACCTATACAAACTGTCCTTCTGTAGAAAAGCAACAGTTTTATTAAAAGAAAAACTACATAATATGGAAAACAGAGGACTTGCACTGTTTAAATTTGTGCTAATCCATTCTATCACCCTTACATGAACTCCAGCAATGCTGAGTGCTTCTTTTGATGGCATGCCAAGGCTATAAATATCTACCATTTCTTTTATAAAAAACAGACTTGAGCCACTTACCATGAACTTGTTTTTTTATCTCTTTGGCAGCATCCAACCATGTCTGCAAGAAAACAGTAGCAATTAGTCATATAGAGTCTGACAACAGTTGCAAAGAATATGGCCTGAAAATGTACTGTCACTGAGTTAAGTAGCAACCATCATTGGATGCCAATTGGGTTATCTTAGATTGCAAAAACACTGCATATAGGATTAATTAAAATTTGATCTTTGGGGGCACTGACATAATCAATAGATTAGGCTTTAACTATGGACAAGCAGCCATGGTTTTATTTAGGCACAGTTAATTTTTCTCTGACAGCCAGACTACAACAAACATTAAATGTGGGTTTGCAATTAACATGCATAGTTTTTTAAAATGGTTATTCAAAGCCACTTGGGGACTGATGATTATTGGGATTGTAGCAGGCGGGGAGGATAATCTAATCCTTTTTTTCCATGCTGTAGTCATGAACAAAAAAACCAAAAAAAAACCCCTCTCCTCTGAAGTTGCTTTTCCTTGGGAGGAAATCTTTCATTGCCACCAAAGGAAAATTTCCTCCAGATACAAATAGAACTTCAGAGGAGTGGTTCTATCAGGACCACAAGCAGGAGAAGAAAGGGTTAAACTCCCCAACCACCACCATCTGTAGCAATCCGGACAATTACCAGTGAAATAGATGGTGCCATTTTTGCTTCACATTGAGTTATTATATAGTATTTGAAAAAGTAATTACATAAAAGACACAGAGCTCTAATCCATGAAAACATAGACATACCTATGCTTTTGATGAATAAAAACTAGCCTAAATCACCCCCTGGCAATAATAAAAAGTGGCAAATTAAAACAAATTAAGAACCAACGGAACCCAAACCTTACAAAATGAAACTTATTTATTTGGCAAGGAAAACATAGTTAAGATGTTGCCCAGCAGGCCTCCCTAGGAAGAAAAACAAAACTATCTTTCCATTGCCAGCATTTGAAAGTTCCCAATTCAGTCACTAAGCTTACTATTCTATGGATAGCAACTGGAACTGGGTGCACATCTGGTCTTGCTGGCTCACAACCATAATATTTCACTAATATGAACTCATACAGTAATCTTGAAGATTGACATATATAAATAATCTCTTACAAGATGCTTGGTGGGGCTCCAAGTGGTTCAAAGTTCCCTGAATTTGCCTCACTTAAACAGCTTAATGACAGAATGTGAGTTCAAAGTTATTTCTGCCATACTACAGCATTAGGCAAGTTAGTAATTAGGAAAATGAACATCCATGCAGCTGTAATTGCTTCTGGAAAGTGTCATTAAAAAACCCCTTAACTCGAAATAACTTTTAGGAACCATTAATTTCCACACGGTGTCTGCATACAAAGCCATGGTTTTGGCTCCTTGCCAGTGCTCAGGAACAATAACTATGACTCTTGGCTTAGTGTTGCATCCAAACCAGGAATCAAGGTTTGTAACGTTAAAACAAACTATCATTAGCAAGTCAAGATGAAACCTTGGCTTCAGAACTTGGTTGGTTTGGAGTGAAACAAATCATAATCACTGGTTCAGATGTAGCGCTTGTGATGTAGCACTTGTGATACTTTTGCTCCTGCTAGTTAACTGGGGGGAGGGGTGGGAGGGAGAGAGAAATGAGGGGGAGGAGATCAAAGCAGGAACGATCTGCATATTCATGGTACAGTAGTACCTCAGGTTACATACGCTTCAGGTTACATGCACTTCAGGTTACAGACTCTGCTAACCCAGAAATAGTGCTTCAGGTTAAGAACTTTGCTTCAGGATGAGAACAGAAATCATGCTCTGGCAGCGCGGCGGCAGCAGGAGACCCCATTAGCTAAAGTGGTGCTTCAGGTTAGGAGCAGTTTCAGGTTAAGTACGGACCTCTGGAACGAATTAAGTACTTAACCTGAGGTACCACTGTAAACCATTAACTGTGGTTTACCACTATGTGTCAAAGTAGCCAATTTGTCAGCTGCAAAGTTTCTGCTCCTTCAAGTGCTTTTCTGGTCACCATTAAAAAAAACAGCCTTGATTTTGTGATTACAACATAATATGGCAGTTCGGTGGACTTTATTTATTTGAGCCATACTTTTACATGTCCCTGTAAAGCCTTGGCCACAGCTTATGATTGAGAGATCTTATACCACAAATCTGTGCTCAGACTACACAATAAGCCAAAACATGGTTTAACTGCTACCCCAAGGGGAGGTGAAACAGTGAGAAGCAAAATGGGTGTGATCCCTGGGAGCCAGAGTGCATTCATGCTAAGCCATAGTTTGGCTTAGCATTATGTAGGATGCAGCCTTGCTATCTTTAGAAAACACTTTTGTTTCTTCTGCCTATATTGTAGTTTGTTGAAATAGTGTAAATATAGTAAAAACATTAATAGTGCAATCCTATAAACGCCTGATCAGAATTTAGTCTTACTGAGTTCAGTTGGAATGACTTCCCAGTTGTTATTATTATAAAGAATTTAGCCTCTGCAAATCAGTCACTCAAAACTGCTAAGCGTTTACATTTTGATAATAGCACTTTGGCTATCAATACCAGGCAGTACAATATTCCGGTACTGTGTACAGAAACTAGAATGAGGTTACCTGTTTCATTTTCACGTGACTTAAGCAGGATTTAGAAATCAGGTCTAGTGAGGTGAAAGAATAGCCTACTTATCCCTTAAGCTCATCTTTCTTAGCCCACAACATTTTACTCTACATGTAATTGGTACAGTTATGGTTAGGTTTAATATGAAGTACTTTGCCATCATTCTAATTGATTGAAGTGTTACAGAATTCACGCAACTGAGCACAAAGGCCATTCATATTAACTGTTGCGGATTTGCAATTTTGCAAGCCAGGCAATTTTTTTTAGAACATGCAGATGCTTATGCTGCAACTGTTGGCTTTGCACAGCAATAAAAAATAAAAAATCCAAACACAGCCATACAGTGTCTGAATGCAATCATGCATTCATAAAACTCATTCTGTCTGACTTAATCAAAAAGACAATGAGGAGTCTAAGTAATTAATGATACATTTATCCTTTTATTATGTCAGGAATCAGTGGGAAATAATGCTCTCTTACAGGAAAGCATTAAGTTCTACAGAAACTCTTCCAGTGCTTCAAAGATAAACTATTAACTTTTGCTCTCTGGATCACAGTGTGGGGGGGAAATCCCTTTCTTGGAAATAAATTATTTCTCACATGCAAGAACAAAAGATGTTATTGCTGCACACAGTACTATATACATATACACCATAAGCTCATTAGAGTTGCTCATGGAGCTGTTGCATACCTGCCTACAATTGCCGTATTTGTTCAAATGACCAACAAGAACTACCCATGAATATATGCCTTCTGTCATTGACAAAGGGACATGGAGAGAATGGAAGTAAGAGGTGTTGTCCTCAGTGTTCAAGTGCAGGGATCAATCTAAGACCCACCTGCAGACTTCTACATTTTGCCATCTACATCAAGCTCACAGGTAAAGTAAATGGGTCCTATAATTCCTTTATTTGTACTCATTAGAACTGTGGCGATATACATAAATTGATCCAAGACTGCCATGAAAAGACATTTTGATTAGTCATAATACAGCCATCTTCAACTATAGGTGTTCTCTTCTAGGAGTCTATCTATGAGCTGTGTGTCTCTTGGACAGCCCAGAATATTCTGTTTAAAGAGTCATCTACGTCTTAACCGTAATATTTCCTACTCCATTTGCAACACAATGGGGCATCCGGTTTTAATGCCATCTTTCAGCATTGATTGGATCAAAATCTCCAAGTGACATTAAATTCTACAGCACAGGCTTAATTGGATAAGAATGAACAACGTAGAATGCCTCCACAAAAGATGTCTCTCCTCCCACTTCAAGTACAGCTTTGCCCTGCAGAGGCATTTCCAAAACAGTTGGAGAGAGATGCTGTCCACGGTACTGATTGTCAAGAAAATCCTTTATGTGTGGAGCATTATGTGGTTTCTGCATATTTTAGCACCTTTCAGTGTTAAAGCTAGCTTGTGCAAACTTCAATCAGTATGAAGTCAGAATAGAGAAGTAGGTATTACCTTTATTTTCAATATGCATTTCAAAGTTTTATTTCTGTTTTCCCAATACCATTTCTTCTTTAATTAAATGCTTTAACATACAATCCTAAGCAGGCCAACTCTCTGTTTTTGCATTCTACTTACCTTGGAGCTTGGGGTATCCCAGATGGCCAGTCCAAAGTAGTCTTCTTCCAAAAGATTGAGGTGATCACATACTTTCTTAAGAAGATCCTGCCCTTTGGCATGTTTCTGCACATGAATACAAATCTGTCATATGTGGTCACTTTTGTTTTGTGCATTCTAATATTCACATCCACAAGGTTATTGTATACAGTATGTCTACCTTCCTTAGGCATTGACTTGAACATCATTAGCCCTTAAAATGAACACTGATCACTTTTAGATTGTTTCATTAAGATGGCTCACTTGCATGCAAAGAGAAAAAGGATATTTTGGCAGAAAAGAGACCTCATGCCGCTCAGAAAAATATCTAGGAAATTCCTTCCATTTTAGGAACATTACTTTAGCAAATGCAGGTTCCCCAAATCATGGTTACTGTGGTGATGCAAATGCAGGAGGAAAAGAAGCCTTTCCTCTCTGGTTAGTCTTGCTTCTGGTTTTGAATGGTTGGTGGGAAGGTAATGAAGCGCTAATGAGTACCTCCTGCAAGTGTACACACACTTACTTGCCTTATAAAAGCAAAACAGAATTGAGAACCTAAGGGTCCCCTTGTAACATCTGTTCTGTTTGACTAGACAGCTTTTCTCTTAGAAAGTAGGTCGTCCCCAAATTCCTGTTCATATTTATTTGATATGGTGGAAAGTAAGATGCAGGTGTGTGGTGAGGGAGTAGTTCAACTTAACCAGGTAACAGGCAGGTGAATAAACAGCCTGTTTAATCTAAACAGCAGTTCTCTAGAAGTTTGTACATGTGTGTTTGGCTAAGAGCCAAACCAATAATGTCCCCTGGGGCCCCAAACACATAAAGCAGCAAAGCAGCATTCTTTGTTTGCCAAGACTTGAATTTCTATGCTCCAACAATGCCTTGCCCTCAGCTAACAGACCCCATTAAAAATACTCTAAATGGCTGCTTTATACTATCAGAACATTGTCTATTTTGGTTAGGAACAGTTCTCCAGGATTTCAAACTGGGCTCCTTTACTCAAAGACACTGGAGAGTGAACATGGGACCTTATGCAAGGTTAGTATATGTTCTACCGCTGAACTATAGCTCCTTACCACATGCATCAGCATGTCCAGTAGCTTCTACATCATTGCAAGAAGCTAAACCCCCTTCTACGCTCTGCACACAGGATGAAGATCTAAAGTTTATAAACACCACACTCAAGTAAAGCCACTGCTGTATTAGCAGGCAGAAGCTAATCTTATGCAATAGTAATAGTATCATTAGTGTTGTACATGGATGAACTGACCTAATTATACAGGATCATTTAAGGTAACTGTTTTGCTCAAGCAGTCATGAAAACCCAGCCAAGATACGTATCTGCCCTGAGATTTAACTAGGGAACCTGAGATCATCTTATGGAAACGGAGAGACTGTGATGCATCTTGACACTTGAACCCTTTCAATTTCACTCTGTAAAATTTTATTATTGTTAGTAGTAGTAGTAGTAGCAGCAGTAGTAATATTCCTGATAATGTCCTCAAATCAAGTGGGTCAAAAGTCCAAACAAAATATTACTACTATTATCGTCTTCTAGACATTACTAAAGCAATTTATCTTAAACCTGCAAATTGTATTCTTTAAGCTATATTAATAAATTCTGATAGTGTTAAAATCATTTTTCTTTTTAATAATAAAAATAGATAAAGATATGCTTACATCCAGGGAACACTCAAAAATTGTGTCATCCAGCAAAATAATCTTGCAGTGCATGTTGTTTCTGGGCCTTCTGGCTGTTTTCTGAGAACCTTTTAAGTCTTTGTCTGCTTTCACCTTGGTATTCTCCTTTTTTTCGTCCACCTGCTCCCCCTGCTCTCCTTCTTCCTTAATTTCAAGATCTTTATTTTCTGGATCTTGATCTTGATCTTGATCTTCTCTCCTATCTTCCTGAGCAGGCTGAAATTAATGGATAAAAGTTAGCAATTTTGAACCAAAACACAAAAGTGGGTCTATTCTGAGTAAAACATAAATGTTTTCAACCCATAGAGAAAAAATAGGGCACAGCCACAAGGAGAAGCTGAGAAGGTTCTACTTCCATTTTAGCACTTTAGTCTTTCTGTTTTAGTGGGGGACAAGCTAGGTTCATAAGCCATAGTTTTCACTCAGCATACTGTACATGGCCATGACTTCCAAAACTAGCAAACTACAATTAGCACCGTGCCTCCATGTTTTAATCTGCAACCACAGTTTAAAGGATTGGAGACAATTCTAGCCACAGTTTGACAATTCATATACGTTAGAGAAAACCAAGAGATGTTAGGGGTTATTAGCATACAATAGGGGAAGAAGGTGCATAAAGGTCTACAGGATATTCACAAGCCTCCAGATCATGGTTTGGAGGACTGGGGTTGTTGTTTTGCAAGCCTTCAAAAGTTTCTTTAATGCTTTTTATATTTTTAAAATTCATACATATAATTGGAAACTGGGAAAGAGCATAAAATGTCAAAAGCTGGTTATATAGGTAATGTTGTATAAATTTCCTTTTATTAAGCTACTTTGAGATTTTTGATTAAGTGGTATATAAATCTAACAAAATAAATAATTATATAAACTAGAACCTGCTGAAGTGCTTACCTTAATCTTTGGAACGTATTACAATTTGCAATAGATTAAACCTCTTACCAATTAGATACTAAAGGTTGTATCTAACATTAGCCATATTTAAATAGACCCACTGAAATTAATGAACATGACTAACTTGGGTTCATTAATTTCAATGGGTTTACTTCAACTAGAGCTTACCTGGATACAACTCTTGAGGCTGCAGTTCTAGTCATATTTACTTATTAAAATCACAAGTGTATGAGCAGGCTGCACACGTCAGCATGTTCTTGAATGTCTATTAATCAAGTTAAAGGTAAAGGTACCCCTGACCATTAGGTCCAGTTACAGATAACTCGGGTTGAGGCGCTCATCTCGCTCTATAGGCCAAGGGAGCCAGCATTTGTCCGCAGACAGCTTCTGGGTCATGTGGCCAGCATGACTAAGCTGCTTCTGGCAAACCAGAGTAACACATGGAAACACCATTTACCTTCCCACCAGAGTGCTACTTATTTATCTACTTGCACTTGACGTGCTTTCAAGCTGCTAGGTGGGCAGGAGCTGGGACCGAACAACGGGAGACAGAAAACTTGTTTGTGTCATATTTACCTGTGTTTCTGCACTGCTCAATGAGTGAAGATCTAAAGATGGGTCAGTCCTGAGCTCAGGTTCAGGAGCTGCTATTGGGGCTTTCAGCAGAATCTCCTCATTGAGGTCGAGGTCTGTCTCTTCCTGGCCTCCTTCACCAAGATCCTTTGTTTCTGCCTCGTTACCTTCTTCCTCAGAGACCTGAGATTTGGGCCTCTTGAGGAATGATGAAAACAGGCGTGACAGGCCCCGACTTTCAGAAGTGCGCTCTTTGTTCTTGCTCTGGTCCTCTCGTGTAGGCGTGTCACCATTGGATGCTTTTAGCTTCTTCTTTGACTGATTATCCCCCTCAGGTGCTTTCTCCAAGAAAGCTTCCTGTGTTCCTGTTTCAGCAGCTACCTCCTCCTCTTTTGGCGGCTGCTGCTTGGGAGTCTCAGCCTCTGCCACTAAACTCTTTTCAGTTGTCATGTTTCTGTTGACAGAAATGTATAAGAAACTTAACTGAATAAATGCTATGTAATCACAAAACCACTGCAAACTGATCACAAAGCTCCAAAGGTAACAAGGACCACTTATAGGGTGCTCCTGGTGTCCGCTTATCGAAGCTGCAATTATTAATGGGAGCAGCAATTCTGGTTGTTAGAAATTATTTTCACATACAAGTATAGCCTTGCATGCAGGTGCACACTGTTATGCTATATAAACATCTAGCTAGTTTTGTTACTTCAAGAATGTCTAGAATTATGATTCACAATTATGATCACAGAAGGAGAACAAAGGCAGATGACCAAATCTGCCAAACTGGGTGCTAAATTACAATCAACAGCACATAAACTGTGTGAAATAAATAAATAAAATGTTGTCATCTTAGAAATCAATATTAGAATGCCAATATTAGAACTAGCCTACTGCACAGCAGGTATTTGTTGTTGTGGAACTGTTCTTGCCAAATGCTCAGGGACTCAGAGCTCTCAGAGAGCATTCACACTACCTCAAACACACTTTCGACTATACTGCATTGTCCCTCTCCTAAGACAGAACAAATGCAGTTCCACACAGAAGTGAATGACCTTTCTGGTCCAGTAGGCCAGACCCTTAACTGTCCCCATCCTGAAGGCCAAGTCTGACAGGTGGGTAGGCGTGACAATCACCTGTTCATCACTATTTCACTGCAAACATTCCCCACAAGTAATTGATGGCACATTACAACCCTAGTTAAATTCAAATATTGGTAGAGAAGAGTTTTTTAACCTCTTTATACTTTCATCCAAAATGCAGGGGGCATCAGCATGGTGCAGGTGCACATGTGCCTACGGAGGCCTTTCCTGGCAACAACAGGGTCACACACCCCCCCAAACAGACTTAAAACAAGAATTCTTTTGCAGCAAATAGAACAGGATACTACAGTATGTGTCTAGTTACAGGTTGTGTATATGGTCCTTTGTAAACTGCTTTGTGGTTTTTTGAAACAAGTGATATATAAATTTTATGAAACAAAAAAATAGAAATAATAAATTAGTTTCTGGGCCTTAAAAATGGTGCCAATCTGCCCAAATGCATTGTGACTGATCAGAGTAATTTGTCCAAATTTTGGTGATCTGTTTGAAAAATGACCACCCCTAATTTTTAACTATAGGCTGATTCAGACATAACCTGGGTCATACATAACGCTGATCCAGTAAACTATGTATTAGCAGATCAGGAGCAAAATGTTTGCTTGAACATTACTTCCTCAGGCCTCAGTTTTCCTAGTTTCTGAAACCATAACACATAATATAAAAGTCTCTTCAGCTCCTGTTATTTTGTTTACATAGATTTCTACCCTATCCTAAGGACATCCAGTGAATTTCATAGATCTGAACCCAGACCTCCAAATCCAACGGTATATTAATTCAAAAGCTAGTGTCATTGCTCTATAGAATTTCATGCAATAACATTTCTAGAGGTTAAGTGAAAAACGCACTTTCATTGCAAAATCATTTGTGCCTTTGAGCAATTTGACTTGATCCAGACACACTAAACAGCTGAAATCTGCCATTCTGCTTGTGCAAGGCTATCCTTGCATTTCAAGAGAGCAGGGAAAGAGTGCATCTTTCACATTTCTGAAGTGAATGTTTTCTGTTAAAGGGCAGTTAGTTCATGTAATCAGTGACACAATGTTTAGCATGGCTGCTGAGAAAGATAAGAGTCACATGTGAATTATAAACACTTATCATTTATATAGTGCATGTTAGGTTCCCAGGACTTCCCATACATTATCTTAGTAATCTTCACAACACGGGCCCCAATGGACTCAGCAGGACTTGCTTCTGTAAGTTACTGCTAACGAAACAAGGGCAAGGCAGCATAAAGCCAGCATGCATTTTAGTTTAAACTTAAATGTGGATATTTTTCATTCAATTTCTATGTAAGAAACACATCTGAAATTCCTCCTAAATTAAATAGAGAAATGTAATTATTTCAGTACATCAGGCATGTTGAAGAGGTTGATCGCGATTGCCCAGTTGATCGCAGGGGTATCAGGCGTATCTTAGATCTCTCCCAAAAAAGCACAACAACTTAAACACCCCCCCCAAAAAAGCTCAACAACTCTTGGGTAGATCACAGCTGGTCTTTTTGTACTGTGAGTAGATCGCAGTCTCTTGGGAGTTGGACATGCCTGCAGTACATGATACCCTTTACCCTGTATAATCCAAACCCATCACTTGATATCATTGAGTGGAGCACTAATAGTGGCTCCCCTTTGAGCCAAAATCACAATTTATGTCAATGAAGAGTCGTGTCTTCAGTGTTCTGTTCTGGAGACAACTTCATGGAACTCCATACCACAGGAAGTTATAAACAGGCACCATTCCTACTGAGTTTCAGACACCTGGTATCCTGGTTTTCTCTGTTAGATGGAGAACTTGAACCCACAGCTCTAGTTCTGCTTCTCAGATGGTTTCCTTTTTGAGATTGTAAATTCTTGAGGTTTTACATTTTGTAGGTTTAATTTATATTTTACATTTTATTGCTGTAAGCTGCTTTGTGACCTTTATGGTGAAAAGCAGGGTATAAAATTTAAAAGAAATATAATACCTGTTTGCTGAAATTGGAAAATCACCATTTGCAGTATTTCACCATATAATAAGACAGCTTTTCAACTAGTTCAAGTTCAGAGTCCATTCTTTACACCAGTAAAAATTATCCAGCCATCCCCGACTACTCTGGTAGCCAATATTCATTTTCAAATGGTATAAAGTTAAAGTCTCTTGACCATACACCTCTGAAGAAAAGTGCTTGGAAAAATAAATAAGGCTGTTTCTTATTTATAATTACACCAGATAGTGCAATGAGAACTAACATGGGCTGATGAAAGTATATGAACAAACATTTTCCCACAACCTGCTGCCCTTCTGATATTTTGAGCTACAATTCCCATCAGCCAATGGCCAGGGATAATATCAGTTGTAGTTCAGCCTGGAGAATCCTGCAAATAATTATACCATCATCATACTGGGCTTCCTGCTATTTAGCTTGTGTGATGGAACTCCATCCTAACTGTAATCAGAGAAATTCCTTTCCTTGATAGTTTTAAACAGGCCTTTAAACCTCACTTTTTGTTGAAGCTGTTAAGAATTATTTTACCTGTCATAAGTTGGATACGCTAGATGGCCACTTTGTTGTCTTGCTGGTCTGTATATTTTTAGGATACTAAATTGATTCTTTAAATGTTGTGATAGGTTGTGTTTATTTTATGGATTTAATAGAATCATGAAATTGTAGAGGAAAGGACCCTCAAGGGTAATCTAGTCCAACCCTCTGCAATGCAGGACACTTTTACCCAACGTAAAACTCAAATCCACGACCCCTAGATTAAAAGTCTCATGCTCTAATGACCAAGCTATCTAAGAGGCAGAGCCTGCTTGCTTGAGTGTCTATTTTATTTGTATACGACATTGGAAGGCGACTACCTGAAAAGCAGTGTAGAAATATTTGAAATGAAGTGAAATAGATATGTTTCCATTCAGCCCTATCATTAGAAAGAATGAGGGGACACAGGCAGCAGATGCTGGGGGTGGGGGGCAGGATTGGCAGACACAAGGCTGTTCCTCCTAAGCCTCCTGGTTCCCTTCGGCTGGAGGATGTTTGTAGGCTGTGTTACCTGTCACACATCACTAGGCTAGTCAGCTGCCCAAAGGTGTCATACACAATACTACACTGCTGCCAGTACTGAAATAAGATTCAGCTGCTATTCTAGTCTGTCTGAACTTAAGAGTGGTAAGGGTCTTAAGAGTGGTATCTTGTCCTTCGCCTCTGAAAGCAAAATGTCTTGGACTGGTCCTACCATTCAGCAATGTGAGAAACAGAACTATACTTTGGGCTGAATGCCAAAACGACCTGCTTTGATACCGAATTCTATCCAATCAACTGGGGAAAATACAAACAAAACCATCATGCTTTAGAAATCTTTCCAATCTACCACTCATGGCTTTGAAGTGGGGAATGAGGTATTAGTTTATGTGCAACTGCAGCCCTAATTGCTATTTCTACAAAGTAAGCAAGACACGCCCTTAAAAAAAGCCATTTCCAGTTTTAAAAAGTAAACTTGGGACAACAAAGATTGTCGCAGGACTGACTGTTTATACTGGCCTGTTGTATTCACAGGATATACAATTCATAGCTGGGGTTTGCTTAGATAAATTAATGTCTCTAAGTCTTCCTGGGAATAACAATACTTTTTACAGGGAAGCCCTAGTAGCATCAGCCAAATAAGCTTAGCAGGAAAAACAAGAGGATGCAGAGATGGGCACATACAAGCAGTTCCTTTTCCTCTTTATCTCCTTTGCTCCTTCATTGTGTTCTTATTCTGTTTTTAGACCCCCTAAGTATGATCAACTGGAGTCTTTTTTTCTCTCTCCTTTCAAATGAAACTTGGCAGCCTTAGCAGGATGTAAAACAAAGCACCTTTTAATTTTAAAAGCATAATTATTTTTTAAAAAATTAACGGGATATTTTTTTTTAAAAAAAACAACTAAATAAACAACGAGATGGAGCCAAACATGCCCCTCTGCTCATAGAAAGCTCTTCTGCTTATGAAAAAGTTTTATAGCTAACACTAGTGCCTTGTGTGAGAAAAGTTAAACTAAATGCAATTTCCTGCACAAGCAGAAACATGAGATCTGTTACAGAACCTATTATAGCACTACACAAATTCTTAAGCGTTTGCAAAACAGGCCAGTGGCTATATTCCTTCCGTTCATGGTTTTTTGTATCCAACCCTATAATCTGTCTCCAAAACATTATTACCACTATAAATGTCACACACATACAAAAATCCAACCTCAAAGTCAACCAAGTTCGGTCTAGTTCAGTAATTCAACAGCAGCCAATGGGGTACAGTGGGGGCAGAAAAATGAATAGCAGGATATCTTAGGGAAAGTAGCAATAAGCACACAGAAAATGTAAATAACTTAACCCAAACTTCATAGTAGATGGGGGAGGAGTTAATCTGCTTTCTAAGTGAAAGGCAGAATGCTGGAGAGTTGCTTCTGTGGTGAGTATGAATGCAGTTCAGAAACAAATCTCTAGGATGGCTTCTTGGTCATTTTGCTTTACATTGTTTGGTTTGATTTACCATACTCCTCTCTTATATTAACATTATGTTCACCACTCTGAGAGCCTTCGAGTCATATAAGGTAAAGGTAAAGGGACCCCTGATCATTAGGTCCAGTCGTGACCAACTCTGGGGTTGCGGCGCTCATCTCACTTTATTGGCCGAGGGAGCCAGCGTGCAGCTTCCGGGTCATATGGCCAGCATGACTAAGCCGCTTCTGGCGAACCAGAACAGCGCATGGAAATGCCGTTTACCTTCCCGCCGGAGCGGTACCTATTTATCTACTTACACTTTTGACGTGCTTTTGAACTGCTGGGTTGGCAGAAGCAGGGACCGAGCAACAGGAGCTCACCCCATCGCGGGGATTCAAACCGCCAACCTTCCAATCAGCAAGCCCTAGGCTCTGTGGTTTAACCCACAGCGCCACCCGCATCCCTAATTGAGTCATATAGCAGTGTACAAAAATATCATAATGTAGCATAATATAACAACCTGAATGGGATGTTGTAGTAATATGGAAAAAACAAAAAGACTCATCACATTTTCACATGGAACCCTTTGTTATTCAGCAGAGGCTACCAGGCAAGGGACCGTTTATGAGCACCACTGTTTAAAAACTGTGGGAAAATTAAATACTTTCAGCTTGTTTGTGACTGAAAATAATTTTTAAAACATATGCAATATAAATTGTTTATCTGTTGATAACTGTGAGGCATAATCAAGCCAACTTCAGCACTTTTAGGTCTCACTGATTTCAAACAGTGAAGTCACATATTTCACATATTTAACTAAGCCGTCTTTCTAGAACATCATGAAGCAGCAGCTTTAGACAAGATTTAGATTTATACAAACATTCAATTGTCTGTTCAGCCATGAACTTACTGGAAAGCGACTTTCCGTTTCAGTTCCTCATTTGTAATCTAGTACCTCATAATGTCACTGGAGGATGAGTGGTAGGGCTTGATAATCTCACCTGCTCCTCTTGCCAGCTTCAGAGGCCAAGATGAGTCTGAAGCCAGAGCTACAGAAGCAGGCTGTATTCTGAGCTTGGATAACCTATCAGGCACAGAAGCAGAGCAGGCTCAGAGCTAAAGGAGGGAGGTGGATGCTTGCACAACTGAGGGGCACTCCAAGCTCAGAGCACCAGTTGGGTTCAGAGACAACTCAAGCTTTTCTGCCTGCCTGCGCCAACTCTGAGTTATTGGGGAAGGACTTATTTTCTACCCTCCTCCCAGTTCCAAGGTTAGAGCTCAGAAGAGGATGAGTTATTTATTGCTTTCACTTCATTCTGCATATGAGAAAAAGGAGAGAATATCAGGAAGAATAACCCATTTTCTTTTAAATGTTCATACTCTGAGTATATCCAAGTCTTTTCCATTCTTGAGCTACATTCTTGCATTAATACATTATTATTAATCAGAGACTGGAGTTATTTGTTAAATCTGTGAATTTCGCTTGGATCTAGGAATCATAGAATTGTAGAATGCTTTTCATTAGTAAAAAAATTAATAGTTTCCATATCAATCTGTGAGGAATACTTTTAAACATTACAATAACCCATGATGCTTGTGGTAGTACATATACTGAACACTTCTTTTGTTCCCCAATTATGATAGACTCTGCACAGTATTAGAAACTGAGATACGAAAGCTAGGAGCTAAATGACACCTTAAACCTAGATTATGGGCACAAGAAAGGAATGTCTAGGCACGCTTTTTATAACAAAAATACAAAGCTGAAAATGAATGAACTGCACTAAATAATCCTATGTTCATTTTGCACATGGTCTAGTCCTCCCCTTGCCCACCCCCTAATATTCTTTAAAAGTCTCTTCTATAGTCTTCAGAGTGTGGCTGGAAGTGGGGAGGCAGAAAAAGGTCCTCCTTCCCTTCCACTCTGCAGTTTTAATCTGAAATCTTAGGAGCAGTATTGCGTCCAGAGCTCAGAAACTGCTCACGCTAATGAAATTCCCTGTCGCAAATGTGCCTAGAACAATGGGAGTTTTGAACACTAACTCTGCAACCAGCCCATGGAGATGCAATACTATTGGCAGGAGTCTCTGGTTTTCCTGTATACCTTAAAGAAGTACATCAAATTTGTGACCTAGTGTGTCACAAATAGATCACTGTCAGCACAGGTGCGCACCAGCACGAAAGCTATTTCCTTTGGAATAGGGATAGGCAGAAGACTGTGCAACAGTTATGCACATAATGTATACATATGTGTAAAATAAGTGAGGGCCACTGTCCTTTTTACATCTATATTCTTCTTTTCCTGCAAGAAGCTTAAAAAAATGTACATTATTCTGGCCCTATGTTTTATCCCCACAACCCCATGAGGTAAGTTAGGCTGAGAGAGAGTGATGGCTAAAGATGAGCTTCATGGCTGAGTAGGGCTATGAATGTGGGCTTCCCCAATCTGCTCAACACTCCACCTATTAAAAGAACAGGAACCTGTGGCCATCCAAATGTCGCTGAACTACAACTCCCAACATCTGTGACCATTGGCCACAGATGGCTGGCTGAGACTGATGGGAGTTGCAAGTTCAGATACTTTTACAGACTCACAGGTTCCCCACCTCTGCACAAGAGAATAGGCTGCTATTATCTACCTAGGATATTTAAATTCTTTCCTCAAGCCAGTTATCTCAACATGCAACAAGGAACAAATATCTCATTGCATGATTTTTTAAAACAGCCGGCAATAAGTGTTTATGTATTATGAGCTTGTTCTGTATTATATTATATTGGATAAAACACTTAAAGCAGTCAAAATCATATTCTCTTGTTTCTGATGTATATGGTGACTTTAAACACCCTAAGAAGCTATTAGCTTTTTAACATTGCCATTATTATCTAACAACCCTTTCAACTGAGTAGTTAAGCATATCTAGGATGGAAAAAGTGCTTCTGATAGCTCTCTGTGATCCTGCCAAAGCCCTGGTCTTGCTGTGGAAGATGCTGAGTACAACCAATACAATTGCTCCGAAGCACCCTCTCCAATACAGGAAAAAAATGTTTTAGCCCTATAGTATACTGGGGATCTGCATTCTATGAAACCAGCTGGAAGACAGCAGGAAAACAGGTGACAAAAGTCCTGCTGTGAAGCTGGCTGAACGTGAATTGTGCCTATTTGATGGTGAAAGCAGCAAAAAGGAAATATTTTGCTACCTCCATCACATCTTTAATGAATCATCCAGCAGAGATTTCAGGTCCATGAATTGTTGACATGTGTATCAGTGGACAGTGTCCAGGGCACCTCAGAGACCTGCTGTGATTTGCTTGCTAGCCACTCTGATGACAAATTTGTCTACCTCCATAGCAGACTTGACACCACAGTTGACACAGCTCCAATTAAGCAATTCTGCTACCTAGCAGAGTTCAGAATGCATGTACATGCAAGGCCCGATACAGCTTGTTATCAGGTTACTTGAGAGACCATGTTACCCCCTTACATACTCAGTACATTCTGCCAGAGACTCTCCTTGAAGTCCCTAAAATATCAGACACCTGCTGTACAGCAACTTAGAGCAGGGTTTTCTGTGGGGCTGCCTGTGTTTCGAGATGTGTTTTGAGATCTGTGTTCAGATGCTCACTATTTGTAGGTCCAGTTTTTGGAAACAGTTGAAGAATTTAGGGGGAAATTAGTCCACATTTCAATTAAAAATAATTTCCAAAATTCATATCAAGAATAAAAACAAGAATATCCAACAACAAACAAAATAGGATAGACGGCATTAATGCAGGGAAAATTAGGACCAACAATAATACCTGAAATCAACAAAGACCAATTTTGTTGTCTTGTGGTGTGCAAATTGATGTATTCAGTGATTTAAGTCGTTCAGTACTCAACTCGCATTTACATTATCAATGTAATGCCTCAATTCAGAATAGGTTATAATTTACTCAGACTAATCTGTAAATTTCCATGTTCAATTTGAACTTCTGAAGTCTGATCCCCTTTCTTTCATCAGTCAAACCACACAGTCCTCCCCACCTCACCTTATAAATGGGCTTATTTTCTCTTTGTTCTTGCCATTAATATTGGATTTCCCTCTTCCTTTTGTCCAGAACTTCTTTTCCAATAGATATCCAGCTGATAAAGATTTCCCCAATGTATCCCTGGTCCCAACCAGCTGCCCGATTAAGCTTCTGTTTCATTTTGTATTAAAAACACTCAACTGGGAAATACTTAATATCCCTGATTCCATTTAGGAGAACCTCCAACGCAGATGTTGCTAGGAAGACAGCAGGGGGGCATATGCTATGAAAACCTGGGCCAGTTTTAAAGCAATCTTTTGATTTCCCCCTTCTCTCTGTTGTGCTAAATACAGGCTTCTTTTAGAACTCTCAGACACAAGACAATCAGTCTGCAATTTTCAGTTTTCATTTTCAAAGACAGCCTGTGTGTGTGTGTTTACTTAGAAGTAAATCCCACTGTGTCCAGTAAGGTTCACTCCCAAATAACTGTTCAGTCTTACTGCAGCTTAAATGATTCCCAAGATGCTAATTCAAACAGGAAACTATATTAAGTAAAAGACAAAACCATCACAATACAGTGGTACCTCTGGATACGAACAGGATCCGTTCCAGAAGCAAACGTAACTAGCGGCGGCACGTCTGTGCAAGCACGCGTCGCTTTTCGCCGCTTCTGCGCATGTGTGTGACGTCATTTTGAGTGTCTGCGCATGCGCAAGCAGCGAAAGCCGGAAGTAACACATTACTTCCGGGTTGCCGCAGAGCACAACTCAAACACGCTCAACCCGAAGCGCATTCAACCCGAGGTATGACTGTATAGCTAATGTTAAAAACAAAGTAAAAAAGGGGCGGGTTATACAATGTAAACACTGACTGGGCAAGATCCACAATAGCGTTAAGCATGCATCTGTTCATGCCACAGAGATTCTCCTCTCCCCTGTACCCCCAAAATCTACTTCAGGAGTCAGTGAAATTTCCAGAGCAGAATGGAGGGGTGCAGGGACTAGGGTGGGGAAAAGAGAAACAAAAGGTTTCACTTGTGCAAGCAGATTTCCATTGCAGAAATGAGTGAACATCACTGAATGTCATCCACTATGGCCAAGTTCAGATATCATTTTCCGTATTTTGATGGAACTATTAGGAATAATCAGTGTTTCCAGATTTAAGCTACTGTTTCATGTTAAGTGTCTTAGGTTTCAACCCACTTCTCAATGAAATTCAGGACAAAACTGACTGATTTTAGCTGATCTTATTTACCTTTTGTAGGGCAAAACTAGACATTATATGGAAGACCAGTGTAAAATTCACTTTATTTTACTTCATTATGTTTTATGATTAGCATCCAAAGGAGGTTATGATTTGGTCAGAGAAGTGCTGAAGGGGATTTTTTTCTGATCACAGTCAATCTCCCAACCTGCTTTTCCACCTGCAGAGAAAAAGATACCATCTTGCTCCCATTGCAATGGAAAAGCAGTTGAGAGGCAATTTTGTCTGGTCTGGAAAAAGCAACCCGCAACCATTTCACTGTTTGTGTGATCAAATATGTAGCCTCCCACAAATGTGTTTGGTTTTTTTCCTGTTAAAGAGTCAGGAAACTTTTGTATTATTTTACTTCACAAAATTCACAATAAGTCATTTGCTTCATGCCCTCAATGCACTTTTTAAAAAATTGCTGTTTGCCATTAGAGAGGCATAACAAAGTCCATGGTTTAGAAATATCTTTCTTAGAGTTCTACAGAATTCTTCACCAGGCTGTTATAAACTCAGATATATAAGCTAGGCACCAAATGGTGCCTTAAATATATGATCTGTCACCACAACAGAATGTCTATTTGCCATGGAGTTGAACTAGATAACCCTCAGGGTTATCTTCCAATGCTATGATTCTGTGATCTCAAATGCATTGCTTGACTGTAGCTTGCTCTTACAATAATTCACTTGTCCCAGTATGCTGCAAGCAGAAAAACAGAAATGGAAGTGGTATTAACAATGGACTAAGGCAGAGGTTTTTAAACTATGGGTGCCAACCTAGCACCCAGAAAACTCCATGTAGTTGCAAATGGACCTTCTCCAGTAGCAAAACATGCCAGACACCTGGGGAATTTCAAACAATGGTCTTGATGTTATGATGAAGAGTTATGAAGGATTTGAAAGCTTATTCACCATTTTCTGACATTCTGGTTGGACCTAATAGGTAATGCCTCACAATGGATTCTGCAATACTTCCTAATCAACACGGCTTCCTTTGCTTTTATCTGTCTAAGACTCTAAGCAAACAACGCATTAGCCTCCAAACAAGTATTCATCTTCAATTTGCACCCAATAAGTTACATCCAGATCCAAAATAATTCTGATTGTTAAAGGCATAATTCCAAACATATTACCTATTAGCTTCAGCATGTAGATGTAGCTTACAGCAGAACCAACAAGACAATTTTGTAAAAATCCACATTCAGAGTATAAAGGAATAAAAAGCCACACAAATCCGCTTTTCTGCAAACACTGTTGATATCATTGTTAGAGTTAAAACCACAGTGATGAAGCCCCTTTAAACAAATCCAGCATAAAAATGCAGCGCGGGACCAAAAAGCTGGCTATGATCATACTCTGTGCTAGCCAGAAAATGCCTGGTTTCTGCTGATGTAATCAAAACCTTCTTAAAGCCACCCTTTCTGTATTTCCTCAAAAGCAAATTAAAACAAATTTATTTGGTATACTATCATAAGAACTAAGGGATCAGAAGCACTTTCATGAAAAACCCACTTTTTTAAAGTAAACAATTATACCTGATTAGTGAAGTAGGTATATTTCTTATGTGCCAGGTGATTATAACATAGATGACGATCACAAACCTATCAATTGTTCATAAGATAAGCAGTAATCAAAGTCTACAGTCCTTGCTCTTTCACATTGTGAACTTAAATAGCAGTAAGGAGCTATCCGGCAAGCTGCATTAAGTAAGCCTGCAATCCTGAAGTGTAAATCCCACCAAACTTAGTAGGTCAAGCTGCAAGATTCACAACCTGATCCTATAGCACCTTAAAGACCAACTAAGTTAGTTCTTGGTATGAGCTTTCGTGTGCATGCACACTTTTTTTTTTTTTTTTTTTACTATGGCAGACCAACACGGCTACCTATCTGTCACTGGAACCTGATCCTATGTTTACTCAGCAATAAGTTCAATGGAGTTTGTTCCCAAGTAAACATACATATGATGGCAGCCTTGTTTTTTATCAGTTTTACTAGATAAGAAACAGAGAAAAGCAGACTTGATGCTACAAGTCCTATGAAATATCAGAACGAAGCTGATTTCAGAAGCACATGCCTAGCTTTGGCTCACAATACATCATGGCTGGGATCCAAACAGCTACCTGAGGTGAACCCTATGAGTTGTCTGCCCAGTAGTTCCCCAGTACTTTTTCTTCTTTCAACACCAGACCTACAATTTTTTCTCCAAAGTTTGTAGTATCAGAGTGAAGCCAAACATTGATTTTAGTTTTATAAATCTGTCATTTTATCAGAGAAAATCACAAGATAGAAAAAAGTTAGTATTATCAATAGTTTTAACATTTACAGTGCATTTCTATACATGCCTATGTAGAAAGAAGTCCCATTTCATTCAATGGCTCCTACTCCCATGAAACCTTGTCTAGACTTGCAGCCTTACTACAGCAGACTGCAATCTTCATGTAGCAGAATGATGCAAGAAAACAGGATGTAAAAAATACACTTGACCTTCGTAACACTGTACATAGAACACACCCATTTCTGGTGAAGCAGCACAGTTACTTGCAGAAGGAGCATGTTACCAATATAGAGATTTCCTACTGCATAATAAGCAACAGGAGAAATCACTCCCACAAAGGGACATGGGGCAATATTAGCAGGAAAAGGGCATTTCAGTGAACAATTGCATTCACCTTGCTGTCACTTGGACTACTAAGGATGAATTATATTGCCACCAAATTTCTATATGAAAATCACTTCCATGTGCCAATATACATCACTGAGAGCAAGATTACACAAATATGGAAAATCTTCACACACACTAGGACCTACAGGGATATGACTTTAATGTAGACAGATGAATGAATTGGAATAAAGGTGCCAGAGCATACAAAGTTACCCAGTGCATTCCTCAGAGGGTTGAAATAAATGTCTCCCAGATATATTATGACAGAGGTGTGAAGTCTCAGGTGCCGGGGGGGGGGGTGTTGATGCAACCCTTCAGGCTTCTCCATCCAGCCTTCAGGAGCCAGGCTGGAATGTTCCTTAACTATGATAATACTTGTTTGCCTTGATGGAGTTGGGATATATATATTTGTGTGTGTGCAGAAACTTCTAACTTTTGTGTGACTGGATGTAACTTACTATGCAAAAAGCAAAGGGTTACATCCTACCTACTTTTCCCTCTGGCAAATGTCAGTGCTCCCTATCAAAGGTTTATCACGCAAGATTGCAGGCCCTGAGCTGAGAAAGGTTCCTCACTTCTGTATAAGGTTTTTAATATTAGACATACTTGGAGTCTACATGTTAAAATCAAACGATCTAAGTTAATAGATTTCAATGGGTCTACCATGAGTATAACTTAAAATACTGTATCCTGCATCTCTTAAGATAGAATAAAAAATGTCATCATAGAATCATAGTACCGTAGACTTGGAAGGGACTCTGACAGTCATCTAGTCCAACCCCTGCAATGAAGGAATAGCAGCTAAAGAATCCCTGAAAGATGCCCATTAACCTCTGCTTAAAATCAAAACTTAAAAGCTATACTTATTCTCATTCATTGCTGTAACATATACAAATCAAAATTATTCACTCAAAAAAATTGATTCATTCTATTAAAACAAATAAGATAGAAAGCCAAGTAATGAGGTCAACGCAGAATTCTAATCCTCACTGAAAGACAGGTACAACAAGGTAATCCACAACAGAAGTTGAGATGAGACACCATTCGTGGTCATTAATTAGAGCAAATCCACATCCTTTATTAAAATAACATTAACCCTAAGATTTTCTGTTTGGGTGAATATTTTGTAAGTCTGCACAGGGTTGCTGCTATGTCAGTACTTGTGCCAGTGTAAATACCTGGCATCCTGTGGCTTGTACTTTGGACTACCACCCTCCTGTAAGGGTTCCACTTGTCCCACATCTGTTATGACTTAGGAAACTTTCACATTCCGATATATTGTCAGGAAAACACACAAATGAAATAAACTCCCTATTTTTCCCTCCAAGTGATGACAAGCTTAATTGATGCTTTGAGTTAAAACTGTTTCCACAATGAAAACAATTAGATATTGGTAACATGCATTTTCTGTGACTTTAATTATTTGTGCTGCCTCACCAGAAATGAATTCAAACTGGTTTTGGATTATTTATCGACCAGCCCTAGATATCATGGTCAATGATATTGAAAGTCAAAGAGAAATTGAAGAGAATCAGCAGGGTCACACTCACACTATTTCTCTCCTAACACAGGTCATCAAGCAGGGTGATCACAGTATATAGTTTTACTGTCCTGAGGTGGTGGGCCAACATAAAATTGACAACTTGCGACACTGCATTCAGTGAGCCTGAGCATATCCAATTTTTGCTTTGCACAGCAGACCTTAGGAAGAGGTTATAAAACACTAAAAAAAGCATAGATTATTTAGAAACAAATTCCATTCCACACAATGGCACACTGCACAGTAATGTGTTCAGAATGGAAAAGCCAGATTCAAGATTATTGCTCTCCTAGTCTGTCATGGTCACTGCGAATGAGGATGCAGAGGAGAAAATGACACAACAGTGAATGTAGCACAAACTTTTCAGATGATTTGTGTTTTGTGTAAAAACATTTTCCGTAACCTGCTATATTTTAAGTTTATTTGGAAGACTCTGTTTTTATTTCCTCTGCTTTAAGCAGTAAATCATTTCTACTTTGCAAGAAGAGTTAACTCACAAACCATAAAGAACACTACAGACCTAAATACTTTCAGAAAATTAATACTTTGAACACTAATTTCCAAAAGGCAAAATAAGATCTATTTTGCCGAAGCAAAAACACGTGTGACCATGTTAGCAGAAATAATATAAGCAAAGAGACAGGAGACCATATCAGTAAAGCACACAGGGAAAATGTGTGACTGATATGAATGAAACTGATAATATCGAACCATGTAAGACCTGTATCATTAAAAAGAGGCTAAGGAGCAGTGTTAGAAACTGAGATGTGAAAGCTAGGAGCCAAATGGCACCTTAAATCTAGATTATGGGTGCAACAACGAAATGTCAAGGCACACTTTTTATAACAAGAATACAAAGCTGAAAATAAGTGAACTGCACCTAAAATCTTATGTTCATTTTTCACATGGTCTAGTCCTTCCTCTGCCCACCCCACTAATATTCTTAAGAAGTCTCTTCTCCAGTCTTCAGAGAGTAGCTAGAAGTGGGGAGGCAGTAAAAAGTCCTTTCCTTCCACTATGCAGTTTTAATCTGAAATCTTAGGTGCAGTACTGTGCCCAGAGCTCAGAAACTGCTCATGCTAAGGAACTTCCCTGTTGCAAAATGCGACTAGAACAATGGGAGTTTCGAACACTGCTAAGGAGTAAACCCTACACAAATCTGGAGTGGAGTCCCTAAACGGTTGGATGGTGCCAGTGTTCAAAATTAGCCTGGCTATTGACCACGTGACCAAGCCAAAATGCCTGGGAGTCAGGTGTCTATATAATAAGCCCATCAAAAGTAGTAGCCTGCCCTGCTCAAGACCATTAATCTATGGTAGGTTGGCTGTACTGAATTTTCTGCATTTGCCTTCATGTACAGTCATACCTCATGTTATGTTTGCTTCACGTTGAGCATTTTCAGTTTGCATCCCGCAGCGACCTGGAAGTACCAGAAAGGGTTACTTCTGGGTTTCGCCACTTGCACACGTGCAAAATGATGTCACGCACATGTGCAGAAGTGGCGAATCGCAACCTGCACACGCGCAGACACGGGTTGCGTTCCTTTCAGGTTGTGAACGGGACTCCGGAACGGATCCCGTTTGCAACCAGAGGTACCACTGTAATTCCTTCTAGCCCATGGCTACCAGGCTGGTTTCTATCCCAACCCAACCCTTCTGAATGCAAGGTTAAACTTGACAGTCTCAGGTTTTCAAGTAAATGGTAGACTGCAGCCTGCTCATATACTTTTAAGAACAGAAGTCTGGGTTTATCCTATGAATACTAAACACAACAAGGCTGCCTATGTGGATGTTACTATCATGGGGATTTACTGTGCCATAGGCAGTCACTTAAGAGGAAAAACTTCGCTCTTTCACCTCCTCATATGAGCAAAATTTGGCTAAGCAATAGTGCCACTGCACCACAAATGTGCCAGTAGTACATCCATGGTAGACTTCCAACTTTCTCTTAAAAACAACTTGCACAACTGTGATTCCATGGACTAGTAACGGACCACAGATTATACAGCAAAGCAAGAAGGAATTAAACGTATGCAAATCAGCAGCCAATAATTTCTAGGGTAACTCTTTTCCTACTATATCAATAACACAAATGTTATCACATTCTCATTGGAAAGTTTGGCAGCTGCTTGAGTTAGAAAAACTAAGATGGAACCTACAGCCAAATCATGTATATTTTAAAGCCAGTATGTTCTGCTTCTTGTGACACAGGCAACCTAATAAAAGATTTTCCTTGCATTCATAAGAATTCATTCACGTGCTGAACCTACAAGAAGCCCTTTCAATAAATGTCAGCAATATCACATTGCTCTGATTTCCCAACAACAGATGGGAAAAACTATCCATCATGGCATGTGGGAGGGCAAGTACAAAACTTCACAAGATGAAAGAGATGCACATTTACCAGCACAGATGCTTTCCCTATGAACACACAAATGAAGATAGATACACTAATGATATGGTTTTCTATCACAGCCCAATTTTTTTTAAGTTGCCTATCTAAACAAATACAACAGCACTTCCTAGACAGTGTACAGTGGTACCTCAGATTAAGTACTTAATTCGTTCCAGAGGTCCGTACTTAACCTGAAACTGTTATTAACCTGAAGCACCACTTTAGCTAATGGGGCCTCCTGCTGCTGCCGCGTCGCCAAAGCACGATTTCTGTTCTCATCCTGAAGCAAAGTTCTTAACCTGAAGCACTATTTCTGGGTTAGCAGAGTCTGTAACCTGAAGCGTATGTAACCTGAAGCGTATGTAACCTGAGGTACCACTGTATTTGTGGTCAGGCACTCGCTTGTCAAATGACAGATACAATGATTATAATAGTTACAGATTTCACAAAGCCCTGCTTATGAGAATTCCAAAATTTTACTAATGCTTCTTCCTACCCCCAGAACTAGCAAACCCTACCCAAAAAACTAAACAGCTCCTTTAAATGAGAACTAGAACAGCATGAGTTAATATCTGGAAGTTTAATGTGGAACTACTGCTCACAAGATTAAACAGGACAAGCATTAACAACTAATATTATTATCTGGATTAACTACAAGCCATGAACATTCCAATCTAATCCATTTGATAAACAAAGCCAAATCTGTCTGCACTTCAGTGTACTACTCTCTGAAAAGTTTTATAATCTCATCTCCTACTACAACAGTGGTTTCCAAACTGTCGTCTTTCAGGGATTATTTTCCACGCTGGCTTATCTGCCAAGGAACCCCTGAATGATTATTCTGTGAAACAACTATGTTGCAAAAGATTTGGGATATGATCAGATTTTAGCACACACATTCACTTTATGCAGGACACTGGCCAGACAAGTTGAGACTCACCACTACTCCTCATGAACCAAGTGTGTGACCTAAACATACCCAATACAGTACTTATCTCACTGAAGAACTCCAATAGACTTACATAAGTTTGAAAATCTTAAACCAACAATATCTACACAGTGGGTTGTAGCCATTACTAATCCTATTCAGAGTACACCCATTAAAATTGTACTGGGCATGACTACGTTAGGTCCATTAATTTCACAGATGTACTCTATGTAGAACTTAGCTCAAGAGAAAATGTGAACAAATGCACAGTTATTTTATCATATTATTTATGTTTGCACGTTGTTGGAAAAATTAAATAAAAACATTTCTTTTTTAAAAACTTAATTAGGTTAAGTGGGGTGGTTGTTATTCCATGTTATTTTGAAAAATCAATGAAATATATTTAAAAGATACTCCATTGGGTACCTTAGTTAAACTAACTTACAAGCTACTTAAAGGCAGATTCTCCTATGTGAATCTGCCCATCCCCTAAGGTCAAATGATATAACTTTATTGTGCGTTCAACTGATAGCAATGCATGAAGGGGTCTCATATGTGACAGCAGAACTCGCTGCCTCAATAACTTAAAGATTAAGATAATCTATTTTTCCACTGAAGACTTATCACTTTCAGCAAGCTTTAACTCTGTCATTGATTAAGTTAACTATTATTTACTGAACGGTTTCTTAAGCTTTCTCTTATGTTCTTTGCACCTATGTTACTTATTTTATTGTTTTAATAATGTAGTTTAATGTTTTAATTCTGTTGGATTTTGTAAGTAATATTGAGCATCTCTGTAAGGAGAAGAGAAGTGGGATAAAATGTTTAATAGCTGTGATGTCAATCAAAGTGCATATAACAAATTGCTATAAGGAATTCTGCTTATTCTGTGTTTTACAAACAAGTACATAATTTGGAAGAAATGTTTGTGATAATACTGAAAGTACTGCATCCATTCACAAACAGGAAGATTATCTGTGTATAGTTGCATATGTTCTTCACTGAACTATAGCCTTTTTAGATTACTGCTTGTTGAATGTTGCTGTGGTGTCTTAGAAGTAATGAAATTCCAGCAGGGCAAATCAAAATGGCAAAATTCAATGCCACATTCAATGTCACATTCATTTATTGCAAGTAAGACTGAAGATCACTTCACCCTGTTATACAGAGCAGCAAACACAAAACATCAAGCGACACAGCAACAAAAACATAGTATCAAACAATACTTGAATACAAGGGGTTTAAAACGAGTAAGTTATCTTGCTGATGGTTCGAAAACTACAGGAGTCATTTTCCATTACACAATAAGCCACAATTACAGTTCATGAGAGAATTTATCTGACAACTACCTTCCATAACTAAGCCTTTGAAAATGCACTTGCAGTTTGCGGGGGAGGGGGACTTTTCAAATGAGATAAATTCACATGGAACTATAAACAATGATCATCCGCATAACTACAGTATATATTTTGGCTTATATCTAACAAGAGTCCTACAGCCAGGCTGGTATGTTTTTATCGCATACAAGAGTTTAAACTTCATAGCTGAGCACTTTTTAAGTTACGACGTTTCCACAACCAAGGATGTTGTTTTGAATGATTGGATTATCCATGACAAATAGGCACAAATGATTTAAAGTTTGACAACATAAGGGATAAAGTTGTCCTCAGCAATGCCAGGTGGCCTACTGGGCACTACCGCTCAGATTAGATAGTGAACTTCTATCCTCCAATATCACTAAGCGCTCCTCAAGCCGTTCATACAGAAAACCTAACTATTTACAACCCACCATAATAGTCATTCCTGGATGCATAACTCCATCAGCTCAACAGAGATTTGGTAGAAAGCATGCTGTGCGAAGTTTGGCTACATACAATCCTCCAGACTGAGAAAATGATTAAGCTGATATTGAAGCGTAAAGCAGTAGGCACGTCACCAAGAACTGGCGTGACAGCCCAGCCCTTTTTGCACATTGCCCCAGTGTCTATTTTCAGCCATTCAAAATTTAGTGTACATTATAATAATTTATTTGAAGTTTTCAAGTATCTTCATCCATCAGTTTCAACCCCAAAAATCTACTATCAGTCACCTCAGACTGCTTTATAGTCAGATCAGCCAAAGAATGAATGTAGAAAATCTAGTGCCTTAGCAAGAAAACCAACACTTCATTACCCCGCTGGTTTACTCAATGAAGCAATAAAACACAGCATCGTATAACCAATAGATTGAGTTAAAGATTCAGTTACAAGAAGCCACATATAGCTTGACTTTGTACAGTCCAGGTCTCTTTGAGATTGATAAAATGAGTAAGTCTGCAACAAATAAATATGAAATTTAAGGCCCAATATATTTTGACTGTTTACAAAAGGCAAATGAACTGCTTCAATGCATTCAGCAGCTGGAATTCTCTTATTAACACAGGATTACATCATTAAACAAAACTCTGACAGCTGGTACAACTGATAAAGCTGCCAGTGGACTCAAGATAAAGTGGATATTGCTAAAACCCTGAATACTAGATTCCTAGGAGAGAAATTGTATCTGAAAAACCTTTTCTCCACACACCTTTATTTTACAACTTGATACTGCAATACTTCATCACAGTACGTATACATTTGTAATATACAGCCTTTACTACCAGCTTATACAGAAAATTTGAAGTGCAAAATAGATCAGAAAGACTACAGATACATTAAGTTACAGTCTGAGACCTCACACATGTAATCCTTATTACAGCATTCTGTAATATTAATTTTACTGCCATCCATGTTTACTATTTCCAGAACAGCAACTGTGTTAAGTCTATTGCAGCAAAAACAACAAAGATTCCTGTGGTGTCTTAAGGACCTCATACTGCAATACAGTGGATGCTCGGGTTGCAAACATGATCCGTGCGGGATGCACATTCGTAACCCGCAGCGTTTGCAACCCACAGCGGTGCATCTGCGCATGTGCTGGTTGCGATTTGGCGTATGACTGTATAAGCTTTTGTGGGCCAATACCCACTTCACCATATGCTATGTATACATCCATGTGCTGCTTGCTACATGGATGTAGTTAAAACTGCTGCATCAAATTTTGAATGAAAATTTACCGTATTTTTTGCACCATAACACTCACTTTTTTCCTCCTAGAAAGTAAGGGGCAATGTCTGTGTGTGTTATGGAGGGAATGCCTACGGGTGGCGGGGGGGGATCTGCTGCAGTCGTGAGCAGAGGTTCCATGGTTCCCCTTCCTTCCCTCCTCCGTGGCTCACTTTGAAACAGCAAAGCGGGAGAAGAGCCGCTGAGTGGGGAGGAGAGAGGGACAGAGAGCCTGCTTCTTTAAAGGAGCAAAGCGGGAGAGTGTAAGCAGCTCCTGTATGGTTGGTTCTTTAAAGCAAGCAGGCTCTCTGTCCCTCTCTCCTCCGCACTCAGCTCGCTACATAGCAGCAAAGTTTTTCAGCTTGCTAAGCCAGGGATGAGCGGGGAGGAGGAAGAAAAGCAGAGCCTGCTTGCTTTAAAGGAGCAAAGTGGGAGAGGAGCCTTCTCCCCTTATACCCCTCTTCTTCATTATTAGCAGCATCCTTCTCCACCCACCCCACGCGTGCTCCTTGTCCCTTGAGTGCTTTTCCTTCCCATCCCACTTAAAACGTGGTTACAAAGCACGGATCCACATGGATCCTCAGTATTTTTGCACTGGGTCACCCCAAATTCACCATCAGATCACATAGCATGTCCATGGCTACATCTTGCACCAAAAAAATCACGCACCCACTGTTGCCTGGGGCCGCAGTGGTGCAAAAACGTGGTTACAAAGCATGGATCCACATGGATCCTCAGGATTTTTGCATTGGGCTACTCCAAACTCACTGTCAGATCACATGTCTGTCGCCACAGCATGAACCACAAAAATCATACATCCACTTTCGTTTAGAATATTTTTGTTCTTGTTTTCCTCCTCTAAAAACTATGTGCGTGTTATGGTTGGGTGTGTGTTATAGAGCGAAAAATACGGCACTTGAAGCTTTTTAAAAATGTGGTTTGGGTATGTGCAGTCACAACTGGCCACATCGGCAGGCAGGGGCAGGAAGCTGTCACGTAGTTAAGTCTGGTGAGCTCTCTTAGCCACTTTAAAGGCAGTCCTGTGACTTACTTTCAGGTCTATGGGACACACTGGCAGGGTAAGGAGGCCAAGGCCAAGCTGCAGCATTCAGCCCTAGTTGTGAAGGCCAGGAGGAGATGAAGCAGTAAGGCCTCCTTACTTATCTCAAAGGGTGCAGATTAAGCAAAGTGGGTAGACAAAATGCTACCTCTTGCCTTAGGCAGGGTTGGCTCACCCAGTTTATATGCTGTTAATATCCCACTCTCTTTGTTTCCTTCTGCAGACCTTTGGTGTTAAATGAATGAAATGTGACACAGTTCAACGAATATTTGTATCTTGACTCCTTATTTCCCTGTATGGTCAAAATTTGTAGCTCCAAGTTACTACAATTTCAAAGTTGGGGTAAATATCACAGTCTCATCTAAGAAAGACCTACCCATCCTATTTCCCATGGTTGAAAAAAAAACCCACAGGAAATAAACACATTACCCATCAAATATTGCAGCCAGTTCAAATAAAAAAATATCCCAAAGATTTCCCATAACCTTTATTTTAAATGTGAGAGGTAAAAATCATTGGGTGTCCATGAATAGTTTAGCTTTATATCACTTTGAAATTTCGAACTACTTCTGCTACCTACATAATATTCTTTGATGTTCACAGGAGCAAATGCAAAAAAAATTATTCTGAACTGTATTTGGGAAGACGTGTATAAATGCGATCAAAACAAAACAAAAATGAGGAAGATTGAGTGCTCACATCTAACAGTATGTATTGTTTTTAAGGCAGCTACAACGTTCTCTGTAAGCAGGACACACATGTGAACAGCATCTGCTAGCAACAACTGACTGCTCGGACTCCATCTCAATGTTGCAAGCCATCCCCCTCTACCTGAGCTGCTTTGTTTCTCTCCCCTCCCCCTCCTTCCAACGCTTATACAACTGCGGAAGAAGGTCCTCTCTATCCCCCCCACCCCGTTCAGACTCCAACCTGTCACTGCCATATCCTCCTGCCCACCATCATCCTCCTCCTTTCCTGTCATTACGACGACAAAAAAATACCAAAAAAATAGAAGGTTAAAAAATGGGAGGAGGGAAATAAGAGGGAAGAGAGATTTTAATTTAGCGCATCTATATTTTTCTCTCTCTCCGCCCACCCTGCAAGCAAATCTCCAGGAGGAGGAGGAGGAGGGAGAGCAGGACACTAAATGGATGCCATCCCCCCCGATGCTAACCCGCCATCTCTCCTTTTAATTCCTTCCTCTCCCCGCCCCTCACAACCCTTCCCCACCAACAATCCAAGGCGATCTTCTTATGGAGTCACACAGCCTACCCATCCCATAATTCTCCCCATCCCCTGGCAGGGATGATGCGAGGCACACACACAAGCGCGCGCCCGAGCACACAAGCGCGCGCGCGCGCGCGCACACACACACAACACACACGCATACGGTTTTCAAGAGGCGCCGCTAGCGCTAAACGTGGTTTTTCTTCAGCGCCAGGCAGGGATCCAGCCGAGAGAGAGAGAGAGACCACCCCCTTCCCTTCCCTTCCCCGCGCCACATCCCGATGCGCCCCGCTTGGCGCAACGCAGGAGGCTCCCGCTGCGCCTCAGAGCCGCGCGCCGCTATTACCCTTTTCCCCACCATGAGGCTCGCCTGAGGCAAAGGACGGCACCTTAAAATGCGACCCAATTCCTGGGGGCCATAGAGCTCTCTCCCCCCTGAGCCTTCCCCCCCCCACCGCTGCTGCCGCCGCCGCCGCCGCTCGCCACCCCGCTCATTCCCCTCAGCGCTAGCCAACCGTCTCCCTCCACACAAACAAGATACACGCGTCCCTCTCTGAGGTAAAAGCGAAAAAAAAAACAACGGCCGGGAGGCGCGCGCGCGCGCTGTGGAATCTCTCTCTTCCCCCCCCCCGACCCCCACTCCGCTGTTCTCCCCTTACCCCGCCGCTTATGGTCGCCTCACTTGCCTGCCTTCTTCCCCAGCGGCTGATGCTGGGCGCTGATAGTGGTTGCCGAAGGCGCCCAACGAAGGAGGAGAAAAGGAGGCGGGGGGAAAAGAGGGGCCCCAGGTCTCTCTCTCTCTCTCTCCTACAACCACCTCCCGCTCCCCCGCCCCATAACATAGTAGTAAGTTTCTATTGGCCGGGAGAGGAAGGCGGAGCCGCTTTGCTGCTCAGCCATTGGGGGAAGGGAGGGGAGAAGAGAGAGAGTGTGTGCGTGTGGTTATTAAAAGGGAGGGAGAGAGAGAAATGGGGGCAGCAAGCTCGCCTGTCTGCCTGCCCGCGCGGCACGCGAAGGGGAGGAGGGTTTATTTGAGGAAGGGGGGGGGGGAGTAGTGGAAACGGAAGGTATAAAAGCGCGCGCACCAGATGGAGCGAGGTGGGGGGCGGGAGAGAGAGGTTGCGCGCGCACAAAACTGAGGGGTGCTTCGCCACCAAAAAGTGGGGGGGGGGAGAACCCGAATGAGACCAACGGCCATCTGGGTCAGTGTGAAAGGATGGTGCGCGCGCGCGCCCGCCGCCTCCTCTCCGTCCACCTCCCCACATAAAGAGGAGGGGGGATGCGCGCGCGCGCTAAGAAATATTTCTTTCTTAAAAGGATTTTATTTATTTTTTTGGCCATACGCACAACAACCCCTTCTCTTACCAAGGAGTTCGCAGGTTTCATAAACAAAACGGCACCACACCGAAAATGTAATATGTTTTAGGAACCATAATACACAAAGGGGGGTGTACACACAGTACCACCCCCATTTGGATCAAAGCTGGGTGGAGAGAGGGGATAGAGCATATGATAAGGAGGAGTATATGGTCGCCTGTACGCCTTTTCCCAAACCAGCAGGAGCAAGCACTGGTCAATGGGAGCATGTCCGCACAACCTTAGAGCACCGCTGCTGGAAGAGGGCAAGGAGCCCATCTGGTCCAGCATCCAGTTGCCAAGAGCCAGCAACCGGATGCCTCCAAGGGAGCAGCACACCTTCCCCACTGTTTGTGCCTGGCACCTGGTGTTTGCAGGAATAGCAGCTGTAGAAGGAGGAAAGGACAGAGGGCGAAGGAAGAGTGTGTGGAGTGGGGGCCTTTCCCCATCCTCTGGACCACCCGCCACCCTGGGGGGGGGAGGGGGACTCAACAAACCTGCTGCACTTGGAACTGGGTGCAAAGTGTTGCTGAACTGGACACAGCTGTGGGCAGGAAGTACCATCCGCCTTGGGCCTGTCCATATAAAGCAAGTCTAGCTTGAGACTAGGGTAATGTCCGCTGTTTCCAGGAACGCTTCTCAGTATGAGACTTTTGCGGGTGAGCTGAGAGTTTGCTGGGACCCTGGGTGAGGCTGAGGGGGGAAAGTGTGTCCAAAGGGAAATGAATTTATATTAATTTATATATATTAGTATTTTTTGTATTAATGTAACGTTTGTAACCGTTTTTTAAATTTTTTTATTTAAGGTGTCTCAGTTTTTTTGTACAGAAATCAGAGATATTTTTAATCTATTGAGCAGTACAGAAATTAAATAATCAATTGGTTTGCCTGCAGGCCCCAACTGATAAAAACTAGCATTATTCCTACACACAAACACACAAAAACTCCCATGCTACTTATTTTGATTCGCTATAATAACTTCATACGGAAAGCAAAAGCACCAGTAGTATCCCTTATTCTTTTTAAATCGTGTACATAATCGGTAACATGTTTTGCAACATGTATCTTGCTTCTTAGTCTTTATTTTGCTGGAACACAGGTGGCTGGTACCCATAGGTCTGGTAGAGCAGTCTACCAGAGATAGAGCCAATGACAGCGACAGGCTAGAGGAGGGCTAGTTTGCCACTTCCCTGACCATCACTGGAGCTGTTTTACACCCCTCCTAAATCCTGCACCAACTTCTCACCCTTACCTTCAAAACCCTACATGGCTTTGCTCTTATGATCTGACCAATTCTTCCCTGTTCTCCTTGCTCATCCACCTCCAGCACCCCCAGCCTCCGAAAGGTTTCCTTCCCCATGAAACAACCCTGCCTTTTCTTCCATTATTATTATCATCAACAACAACAACATATTAATTGCCTTCTACACAATCAAGACAATGAAATCAGATAAAAACCGATATTTAAAACAATACAAAACAAACACTCATGGCAAAGACCCATTTATCCAGTTGGGAATGCCAGTCGGAACAAAAGTGTCTTAAATTGTTTCTGGAAAGATAGAGGGGCCTGTCATTTCTCGATAGGAACAGGGGCAAGCCATAGAGTTACTGCAGAGCTGGTGTTTGAGATCTTTGGAACTTGCAGGATAATCCTCCCCACAGACCCCAGGGATCCACCGGACATAAAAAGAGCAAGGCAGTCTCTCATGTAACTTGGTCCTGAATTATCCAGGGCATTAATATGTTAGTTACCAACACAGTGAACTTGGCCTGGTAGCAGATTGGCAATCAGTGCAAATCCTGATAGCAAGGTGTTATACAGTATGTGGGTGATATTTTGCCTCCACAAGCAACCTAGCCACCACGTTCTGCACCAGCCACAGCCTCCAGAGATAACCCCCAAAGGTAGCACACTGCAGTTATCCAATCATGCCATTACCAATGGTCAAGCTTCCCCAAGCCAGGAACTTGATCCTTATACATGGACCTGTTCCCCATTGTGTGATCACCACTCTTACTTCCCCCAAATTCCTCTGCCAAATTCACCTTTTTCCAGGAAGCCTTTTGATCAATGCATTAACCTCTTGTGACTAAACTAAAGTACTTATAATCACAACAATCACGCATCTGCCCCGTTTACCCTTACCTCCATTTTCTCCCTTTATCTTTTCCCTGTGTCTATTTTTAGACGTGTTTACTTATTTTTAGTATTTTTACCCTGCTCCTTGGCTGAAGAAGGCTCCCAGAGCGGCTTAGAAAAATCATTAAAATAAGATAGTCTCTGCCCTCAGGCACACAATCTAAAAGGCACTACACAAAAGAAAGAGGCTGGGACATGGATGGGGGAAGCAAACTCAGGAACCAGATTGTAAACCCTTTGGGTAGAAACCTGTCAAACATGTACACTGTAAAAGCACCAGATGCATAGACTGCATTATATAAATTATAACGCTAATTTGTGAGAACTAAAGGCAGGGTCAAACTTTTTTTTTCCAGATCAACTCCTACCCCCAAACACGGAGAAGGCCACAGCTGCCAGAGATTGAGATAAAGGATGCTTCATCCCTAAAGTGTTTGTGACTGGCAGGGATTATGACTACTTACGCATCAATGAAGAATACACAGATTTGCATAAACTTTGCATGTGCTAATTTGTATGCATAGGAGAAAATTTGGAAGTACACCTCACCATTGTAGGAAAGACTGTGACCAGGTGACCAGGGTGTCTACAATCAATCCGTGATTTGTGCAGGGGTTGCGTTCCAGATAATCCAACATGACTGCAAAGTGCACATAAGACAGCTCCGCCCCACTACCCCCCATTCTGCCCCCTTTTCCTGCCACTTCCGGGTCGCCACAATCGGCGCATGGAGAGTCATGCACCAATTGGACATGTGTGAATCAGCCATTGCCTGTACTTCATCTGTTATTCACATGCTGCCATTGATGGGCAACTTCAAGACCGATGCTCTCCCTTCTTATGATACTTTAAACCAACTTGGGCAGACAGCCTTTCAGATAGAGCACTGTCCTCTGTGAAGCCAGGTCTTTGCCACCTTAGTGGCAATGGGGGAATAGTCACTGCTTCCGAGTAGTGGTGCTACCTTCTACTGCCTCCCTTTGCTCATCTCAGAGACTTCCCAGAGGCAGGCCACTGTGGAAACGGAAGGAGTCTAAATGGAGATGGTCCTTTGCTCTAATCAAAACAGGACTCCTCTGACGTTACCAGAAACTTGACAGGTGACTGCTACTGTGTTTATTTTTTGTAAGAGGAGATACCTCCTTGACGTTTATTTGTAAGCTCCTTGAGGCAAGGACCTGTCTTTTTCTACAAAGCCATGCACACTGATACCACCACAATAACAGCAAGTAACAAAATCAGGAAGAATTGTCCCCTAACCGTATCTTTTAATAAATAATTAAAAATTGTCCAGCAGCATCTTAGAGACCAACTTAGAGATCACTTAGTTGGTCTCTAAGGTGCTACTGGACAAGTTTTTAATTTTTTAATTTATTTCTACTGCATCAGACCAACACGGCTACCTACCTGAATCATATCTTTTAAGTTCGTCTTGTGCGTATTTTTAAAACCTAACCCCTGAAGGAACACCAAATTGCTCAACTCCGATCTGAAGAAGGAACTCGTAAGAAGGAGGAGCCTTTGAATGAGGAACAGTTCCTACCAAATCTTTGTTTTGAATGAAAGCATATATCCAGGGCAGAATCCTGGCAAGTAAAGGCCAGGGCAAGAGCTTAACAATTTGGGATTGTCCCTTATTTACACCTTATTTCCGCCTTACTTCAAACTACTACAGTACCACAATGTGAAGCAATTCTGCTACATCTGTTCGGTGGAGAAAAGTGAGATACAACATCTCAAAACCCTTATTTCCGAAGAGTTGTGATGGCACATTAAAGAAGTGCATTCCCTTAAAACAAAAGGGTAGATCTAACGCCAGAGAAAGTTCATTCCAGAACTTGCCTGCCAAGTCATACTGCACTGTGGCCTTGTGCCTAACATTTTAGGACAGCATAGAAAAGCAGCGTCCAGTCCTTCCTCTCCTCTTCACTGACATTTACACCAGCGCCTGAACGCCTCTGGCTTAAGCAGCTTGCCCACAAGCACAGGTATTTAAAATGCACTCATGTAAGTTAACTGTGGGACATGGGTGGCGCTGTGGGTTAAAACCAAAGAGCCTAGGACTTGCCGATCAGAAGGTCGGCAGTTTGAATCCTCGTGACGAGGTGAGCTCCCATTGCTCGGTCCCTGCTCCTGCCCACCTAGGAGTTTGAAAGCACGTCAAAGTGCAAGTAGATAAATAGGTACTGCTCCGGTGGGAAGGAAAACGGCATTTCCGTGCGCTGCTCTGGTTTGCCAGAAGCAGCTTAGTCATGCTGGCCACATGACCCAGAAGCTGTACACTGGCTCCCTCGGCCAATAAAGTAAGATGAGCGCTGCAACCCCAGAGTTGGCCACAACTGGACCTCATGGTCAGGGGTCCCTTTACCTTTAAGCTAACTGTAACTCTTAATTTAGCGGGGATATTTTCCCCATGTGTAAGAAAAGACCAAGCAACAAATGTGCTTTAAGGTAGATGAGAAATTCATATTATGCATCAGATAATAGCTAGTGGGTTAAGGTTCACCTAAAAAACCTGTTTGTGTGTTCTTCAGTGACTCTTCCCAAAAAAAATCACCAGTATGCTGATGTCACTATACAGTATAGTATACTGTAATGGTTAGAGTGGCTGACTAGTGAGTCTAGTTATGGTTCAGAAAACCTGGGTTCAAATCCATGAAGCTCAGTTCCTTGAAGTTCTTGGGCTAGCAAACACTCTCTCAAGCCCAGGCTACCTCTCTTATCAACTTACTGGGAGGTAGGGTGGGATAAATATGCAATTGAATAAATACGGTACATTTGTCTGTCCCAGTATCTCTACCGGGCACATTTGCATGTAACACTAAACCAGACTATGACTTAGCACAAAAATGCTGTCTTCCCAGGGAAGACATCACAGCCACTTTGCTCCTCTCTGGCCCTTTTAGCTCAGCAGGTTTGTTCTTGGCTATAAGCCTACTTGATTAAGTAGGAAATAGGTTAGCCCTGATCCAGGATTCAGACGACACACTAAGTAAGCCAAACCTTATGTCTATCTCATTTCTAAATGAAGACTTCCTAATAATTCATAGCTCG
Organism: Podarcis melisellensis; assembly: GCF_964234715.1. Classification (NCBI taxonomy): domain Eukaryota; kingdom Metazoa; phylum Chordata; class Lepidosauria; order Squamata; family Lacertidae; genus Podarcis; species Podarcis melisellensis. Next base: position 67,783,028 of record NC_138540.1, on the reverse strand, counting down.
GGCTTTTAATCCAAGTGTGTGTAGAAATAAAAGCTTTGTAAGAGGCTGCTTCATTTAGCAGTACTTTTAAGCAGTCTGCAATATACACCTGCTATCAACAGAAATTGAGAAGCAGCCCTAAAGATAGATACTGGATTTAGCTGTGAAGGGAATAGTTTGTTTACATTATTACATTTTATATATCACCTTCCTCCTATGAGTTCAAGGGTTGAGTGAGTGGACCGCAATCAAAGCATTTCAGACAAGGCCATTGCCAATAGCTAATGAAGCCTTTGGTTCCTCTTATTAAAATTATTGTTCCAAGCACAAAGACATATACAATGTTCTCAAAACATTGTATAAGTGCCCTGATATTTTATGATATGGCAGTATATAAAAACATATATATATATATATATATATATATATATATATATATATATATATATGCAGAACTGTAACTAATCCACCTTAGCCTGTATGCAACTTATCCACTTCAGACTAAAAACCATAGTTTCCTGAAGAACTATGAGATTTACAACATTTTGTGTTAACTGCTATGTTTGTTTCCAGGGCACCAACTTATGTTTTCCTTTATGATATTGAAGATAAATGTTTCTAAAAATTAAATAAAAGAACAATGTCTGTAATCTTACGGTAAAGTTTAGGAAATACCGGTATTGTTTGACCAAAGTGAAACATCCATCCTTGGTCTTGAATGACAAATAGTAGGGGACAGAATTGTACTCTTCCAGTAGATTATCCTTGTAATACATAATATATTCAAATTTAATTTATCTTGGTAGTGAGAAGATACTGCCATTCTGAGCAGGATTAGGTATATAAGGATTTTGGATAGAAGTGGAAAATCTTTCTTTATGATATTCATTTATTTTAAAGTATTTCTGGACCACCTTTCAGGGAAAAGCCTCATGAAGGTAGATTTCTAAGTATAATTAGTTTAATACACAAATCAAGATAAGATATTCAAGTACATAGTATATTCAGATAATTTCCTCCAGCTATATGACCTTGCCATAGCACTGAGATCAACCTATGAGGTTTTGTTCTAAGTCCCCACTACCACCAGAAGCATAGGAAGTGACCATGTGGGACAGGGCCTTTTCAGTTATGGCACCAAGATTGTGGAATGCCCTTCTAAGACAAGAGTAACCAACACAGGGCCTCCAGATGATGTAGGACTACAGTTCCCATCATCTCTCTCCATTGGCCATGCTGGCTGGGGGTGATATAAATTGGAGCCCAAAAACATATGTAGAGCACCACATTGGCTACCCCTGCTCTAAGGTAAGTCCATCTGATCCTATTTTTGCTCTGCTTTTTTTCTGACAGGCGTCTAAAGTGCATCTCTTCCAAAAGGCAATTTTAGTATTTGGCAACTGCTGTTTTTAAGTGACTGATAGGTTGCTGAATTTATAAAAAAATTTAAGTTTGCTATTTTCCCCTTTTTCATTATTTGTCACTGTAATTGCTTCAGCAGAAATATTGAAATAGAGTTTTAGTAGGAGTCACAGAGTATGGCTACAACTTTTGCCTATGCTCTATTTTGGATTCCTAACAATTTAGCGGAGCCTCGCCACCAATAAATACAAATAACTGTATTGCCTTCTAATTATTGTGGGTTCCAAGAAGGAAAGGAAATCAAAATAGCCTCCTCCATTCAAACTCAGAAAAGTCACCCTTTTCGACCTTCATTTGTGTGTCAAAGCCAGCTGGCTGCAAATCTGCATTCAGGGAATTTCAAAACATTTTCTCTCCTCTCTTGGGGCTCATGGTACAGACAGCACTGCAGGAGATGCAAGCTGGTCACAATAGACTGCTCCTGTGGCTAAAAGACACACAGATGCAACCCCCCACGTGCTAAAGGCCTTTTATGGAGAGAGAGAAAATGTTTCTGGTCATGCATATTAATAACGACGGCCTACTATAAAGATTTCCTAAAATAAAGACATTTGGCTATATTAAACAGATTCAGTGCTTGACAGTTTCTTGAATGGATGCCATTTGAGGAGGCGTAGCTACTTGAATCCCAGTTTCTTTCAACTTGTCATCTAGCACAAAAACAAACATTGGTCATTAAGAAAGGGGTTGAAATGACATGATTAGAGCCGTGATTCCCTCCTAGGCTAACAGTTAAGAGGATAGAGAGGTGAAAGGATTATAGTGAAAGAAAGAGCAGTCAAGCAAAGAGATCGATTAAGTTTATTAGTTCAGAAAGAAACAATGCGCGAGAAAATGGGCTACTACGGAGGGGGTTTTAAAGACAGGAAACAGAGACAAGATCTAGAGCAGCGCTGTAGTGGGATAAATATTTCAGAGAATAAAGATGTATACCTCCAAAGTTCTGAATTATTGTTTTAATCAGAATTTTGTTCTTATATTTATAAAGCGGCTTCTCTTTCATACCAGAGTTAACAGTTCGGGGGTAAAAATAGTGACAGCTGTTCAGTGCTTAGGCCACATTTTGCTTCACCAAGATGTATAAGCTCAAAGAAACCTGAATATGCCTCAGAGATATTAAGCGCGCACACACACACACAGAGCAATGTTTGCCACATACATCCCCCCCCCTCCCTCTAACAGACGTTTTGGTAACAATGAAAAAGCCCAAAGCAGAATGCACTTTGGAGCAACTGCATATCTATACAACCATTACATAAAAGGCACTGTCCAGCATCTGCAGCTAAAGTATGAAATGTTTTCTTAATAGCATTGCACGCTGCCCCAGTATCTGAGCAGTGCAAGATTCCCGGTGTTCCAGGCCCTTTCTCAGAATGAGGGACAGAAGAGACTGTTGTGTGTTTATGATGCATGGTTTACTTACACATATGTGCAACCTGACCTTACAATGGAGGGGCTCACGGCATTAACATCTCAAGAGGGTCTTGCTTCTCCCACAGCCAAATCCTTGGATCCCAGCAGAAATCAGGCATGGCTCTGCCTCTCAGCTGCCCAGCCTGCTTGTAGCTTTTAGCTCCCACACACCTTTTGCCTTTCTAACTACTAGAGTCGAGGGAGGGAGGCCCACCCATTTGCCCTCTGGCACAGAGCCACTTCCTTTGTTACCTTACCAACCCAAACTTAGCAGGCCCAATACCAAGAAGCTGGTCTGACAATTGGATCCTTGTTGGATCCAGGAATTAGATCAGGGATGCAGCCTGCCCACCCCCCCTCCCAACTCACTATGATGTTACATTCGTCAAAATCCCATTTGGTTTGTGTTTATTAACACCTCATTCACTCAGGTGCTCACTTTTCATCTACAGTTTTCTTAATTTTGGTATCTCTTTTTATAATCCTCTACCACCTGCTGCGACAGCAGCAGAGACCATAAAAAGAGCCCTGTGGGGTCAGGTCAAAGGCTCATCTAATTCAGCATCCTCCACATGCTTTGGGAAACACACAAGGAGGACCTGAGTGCAACAACACTCTCTACACCAGGGATAGGCAACCTAAGGCCCGGGGGCCAGATGCGGCCCAATCGCCTTCTCAATCCGGCCCGCGGATGGTCCAGGAATCAGCGTGTTTTTACATGAGTAGAATGTGTCCTTTTATTTAAAATGCATCCCTGGGTTATTTGTGGGGCCTGCCAGGTGTTTTTACATGACTAGAATGTGTGCTTTTATTTAAAATGCATCTCTGAGTTATTTGTGGGGCATAGGAATTCATTCATTTTTCCCAAAAAAATATAGTCCAGCCCACTACATGCTCTGAGGGACCGTGGACCGGTCCACAGCTGAAAAAGGTTGCTGACCCCTGCTCTACATACATTTTCTCCAGCAATTGGTATTCAGAGCCATGCCGTTCAGATAATGGAGTTAGGACATGATCACAGTGGCTGGTAGCCTTGAATAAACCATGGATTTGTCTAATCCAGGCATAGGCAAACTCGGCCCTCCAGATGTTTTGGGACGACAACTCCCATCATCCCTAGCTAACAGGACCAGTGGTCGGGGATGATGGGAACTGTAGACCCAAAACATCTGGAGGGCCGAGTTTGCCTATGCCTAGTCTAATTCTCTTTTAAAGAGCTCCAAGTTGGTGGCAATCATCACATCTTGCAGCAGCCCCTCTTCTTAACCATCTTTTTGTTTTTGCACACTTTGGGGGAAACTATCACCCCCTATGGGGGCCATTTTGTTTTCCCACAATTCCCCATAATAGCACAATACCCAGGGCACTATGGGAAACGGTGCCCCATCATAAGCCCTCCCCCAGTATATGCCACAAAATGATGTGATGTTCAGAGAATTCTGGGGAAGGACATAATGGCAGCAGCCATGAGCTGCCACCCAAGATGGTACAGGAGATTCACCCTCCGTCTCTGGTGCCCAAATGGAGCACATAGTTTCCCTGTGTTTTATTTTAGGAACAAATGGAAATGGAATCCAAGGGACCCTATGCAGTTGGATTTTCTTTGTTCCAAAAAGAATGTGTGGTCTTAATCCAAAATACACCACTTCTTCACATGAGGAAAATCCCACTGCATGGTACCGCCACCTAACTATGTCTTGAGGTACACAAAACAATTGCTTTGTGTAGCTATTAGTACACTTTAACAGCACAGTATAACCACATTACAAAGAAAAGACTAACGGGGGGTCCTGCATTTTTAAGGGGGCTTCCATTATGGGTTCTAAGGAACTGGGTGAACTGAAACAGTTCTTCATGAGACATATTCAGCACTATTTCCTTTCCTACAGAAAATGCATTTCAGCACTAAGTTGTGGACAAATATCTGGAAGGCTTTCACGGCAGATTTCCAAGAGAAAAAAGAGCAAGTCAACACTGACCAAGATTGTGGATAACATGACTGAATTCAAAGCCACCGCGGGGTGGGGGGGTACGACATTAAAAATCAACACATCAGAAAAGCCACTTTTGTTTGTTTCTTGCCTGCATCTTCCTGCTGCTTTTTCTATTTCAGCAAAGTTTCCCAACAAAGTTCTCACTGGGCTATTTTGAGGGCGCTCCCCACCCAAGGAGTTTTGGTTCTTCTGCATAGCTTGGGGGTTCCCCCCAAGTCCACTCATGCCTCCCTCTTGTCAATGGGTGGGGCCTTCATGGCTCTATAAGCAATGACCTGCCCCACCCAAGGACTGGAATCAGCATACAATATATGATAACAAGCAATACTGCATCCTCGCAAAAGCTCAAAGAACCATGCTTAGTCCTTCACTTTATCACAACAACTCAAGTGATGTGGGTCAGGGTGAGAGACAAGGGCTAGTCTCAAGTCACCCACGGTGCAATCCTATACATGCCTGCTCAGAGCTTAATCCCACCGTGTTCAATGGGGGTTCTAAGTTTGTGAGGTACAGGACTGCAACCCCAGTGAACTTTACAGTGGAGCAGGGATTCAAATTTGGGTCTAGCACTCTAACCACTGCACCACACTGGCTCTGAATACATTATTTTGTATTGGGGGGGGGGGGAACAGACACAGAAATTAGAAAAATTAATTTTGAATTTAAAGCATGTTGTAATCACATAAGAGGAGAGCTCTTTACGTTTTTACTTTTATTCACAGCTCCCGTCTCAACTCTCCTTCAAGCCTTAAGGATAAGGGTGGATAATAATTTTAGAATGGTGAAAAGGCTCTTTGACGACACACCAAACAGAGAGACGCACAACTTGCTAAATCCCTGAAAATTAAATTGTAGCTAGCTTATACCAGTGCTTGCTTCCATGCAAGAATAATAATAATATACATAAAGAAACAAATCCACCTCAGTCATAATGTTTGCCTCATTTATTTGTTTGTGTTTACTTTGTGGAAAATGAAAGTGTTTTCAGATTTGCTTTTAAGGTCTTTTGTTTCCACAGTATCAACAAAATAAGCTCTGTAACCTAGAATGTTTCTTTGGGAGCTGGGATTTTTTCGTGTGGAGTTGGGGGGGGAGTACTGCAGAGCTCATGACAAAATAATGAGAATTGAATCTGGCTGCCTCTTGTGGTCTGGAACATGAAAAGCAAAAGGATTTTATTCTGAGGCTATAAATAACCACTGCCATTTACATTCAAAGACCAACCACGGAAAATTGCAGACCCCAGAGGAGAGCCTTAAAGACTGACATCGGTAGCTGATGGTAGAAGAGATACAAGAAAATGCTTTGCAGTTCCTATCAGGCCAAAATATTCCTCTGTGCCCCACTTATTTCCTCTGGCGAGCACATAATTAAGATGGTTAGCAGCAGGCACTGTGGATCAGGGTTTGCATAACTATAACATCTTTATATCAAGATGTACAGAATGAACCTATGGAGCCTTTCCCAGTATGTTAAGCCAATTCAAAGCTGTCACAGCTCTCCCTGATGTCTAACCCACAGCAGAGTCCCCCTATTATCTTTCTTGCATTTTTTCTTCTTCTTCTTCTTTAACTGACTGCTTCCCCTCCCCTCCTCTTCTCTTCAAATCTATCAGGTTCATCAAACTGGTGAAAAGCAAAAAGGAAAGGCATGTTTTCCCCAGAGGCAATGCTGTTTCACACTTTGAGAAAGATGATTTCAGCTGTCTCTTTACAGGAAGTAAACAGCTCCCAAGGTAAAGCCTGGGCAAATGTCAACACTCTTGTTCATAAATGGCTTCACTGCTCCTTAGAAAACCAGGCACTTACAGGTCCACAAAACCAAATAGTGGGAAGGGATCTCAAGGGTCCGGCATCTCATGCATGAACCTGCATATGACCAGACAAGGATGCCCGGGATCTTGCACAATGTGCAAAGGAAACATGAAGTCTGCAACTAGCAATGCTGTCTGAGGCAGTGGCCGTAGACCACCTGGCTTGCAGCTTTTAAATCAGTGGCAAGGAACTCTGTGTTCCTCCAAATGTTGCCCCCCCCAACCAGCCCCAACTAGCAATTGATGTCTTTTTAAAGTTATTTATTATGGGGGGGGTGTAAAAGTCACTTTATGTGAACTTAGTCTTTTTTCTGTTTTTTTAAGCAGCATGTTGATAACTTAAAGAAAACTAAGTTATCTCATATTAAAATCAATGGGATTTGCAAGAGCTTAGTTTTGGCCCAAGCTCCCTAACAGGGGTTGTAAGACAGTGATCACTTACACTTTCATAGTGGCCTGACAAATCCTTCATTGGCTGTTTGCACAAGGCTGCAATTTTCAGAAACAGCGCAATACCAAATGTTTCTTCTTGAGTTCAAGCAGATCATGCCCTCCGAACCATACCAGAGCTGCAGGGACATAGCTAGCTGCTCTGGCACTTGGAGTGGCGGGGCAATCCGTCCACAGGGGCGGGGCGATCCATGGGGGGGCAATCCGCCCAGGGGGGCGGCACGGCAAGCTGCCCACAGAGTCCGCCTGGCGGACGCAAACTTCACGCTGCTGTTTCGGGCAGCACGGGGACGCGAGCCACCGAGTCACTCCCAGGAGAGACATGTGGCTCAGGCGTGCTGCAGGCCCGGCCCGGCGGTAAGTGCTACGCCCCATGTTGTGTCATTTTGTCACCCCCCTCAAGGATGACACCTGGGGCGGACTCCACCCCCTGCACCCCCATTCCTGCAGAGCTGTTGCAATACTATTCATACACACACTACCCTCCAAATTGTAAGCTGAAAGGAACTTTTCCAACAGAGTCTAGCCCATCAGAGACTGACAACATAGATTTGGTCTGCAAGATATGTAAATGAAGGTGAAAAGGCAACGTAAGTTAGCTAACAAATCCTCCATCAGCAAAGCTCAGTTCCAGTGAAACAAGCATATCACATGTTTTCCCACTCCCATCATTAACAGGCTAGCATTTAGTCTTCTTCTAATAATCTGGCCAGCAGTAAAGACTTACAACTTTCATCAATGAATAATGGCTGTCCACTGCTCCGGCTAAAACTCTGATTCCCAAACAAGCATAGAAAAGTTTGTAGCAAGCCTTTTAAGTGTGGAATATGCCCCTTTTCCACAACGTGCAATTTAGAATGTATGTATACAGAGAAAGTTGACCCGAAACCCAGGGAAACTTGGGTCGGGGTGGAGAGCGGCATCTGCCAGTGGGCTAGATTATCAGCTTCCCCATGGTCCCACTATGGGCCACCTTAACAGATGGGTGGAGCCTTCCACCTGTCAATCACACCATGGCAGCAGGTGATCCAACTTCAAAGGGACAGGGGCTTTTATAAAAAGGAAAGGGAAGATACCCTCCAAATGGGGCTTCCAGTCAGGCCAGGGAACCCTCAAGTTCAGCCAATCCCAGCAGGGTTTACAGTTGGAACTGCTCATCTAACTGGCACCAACTACGAACCCCTTTTGGGGAGGAATCAACAGCCCCTGAGAGTGCACAAATAGAGTCAAATCCCAGCAAATTTGGTACCGAATTTAAAAGGAGCCAAATGCTGGCCCCGATTTCTAATGAATGAGCAGGAGTGTGCTTCAAGTGTCCCAATTGTTCCCTCGCTTATTCATCCCACACCGGGAATACATATCAATCCAGTTTTTGCTTTCAGTCTGCAAACAATACGCAATTGATTACGTTGTTCTCCCCACCCCCACCCCCATTTGCATTGTGTTCCCTTTGCTTTGAAATGAATGAGGTGGAACAATGTAATGACAACATAATTTAAACAACAGCATAAGTTATGTGATTTTGCCAATGCGGACAGCGAGACCAATAAAGTCGTTCCGGGCAGAATACGAACTGCAGTGGAATGGAAACAGTACGGTGTGTAAGAAACACAGGGCAAAGCATCCCTACTAATGACTAGTAGCCACTGACAGGCTTATCCTTCATTGATTTCTCTACTCTCTTTTTCAGAGCCATTAAACGAACAAGAACATCTGAGAAGTTACTCCCTCTCTTCCTCCAAGTTCTTACAGGAGAATCTCCTATATAAAAATAAATAAATTCAGCAACTGATTTACCCTTTTTTTCTTGAGGGTTTTTTTTGTTTTTGTTTTTGTAAACACCCGGGATGCAAATAAGAGACTGAAAATTAATCTGGCTTTTTAATGAAGGCTAAATATACTTCTTCCATTCAAAAAGGCAAATGGGGGGGGGGGAAATCCCAAAGAAAAAGCCATCCATTGTAGCAGAACAACTCACTACCATCTAAAACCCTCTCTCAGGCATTTGACTTCCATCCCTCTCCATTTTCCCCAAAAAAAATTGAGTACAATTTTTTAAAAAATAAGTCATTCCATTGAATTAGAAGGGAAATGCTGTAGGATAATCAAGTAGAACTGAATTAGAAGATAAAAGGGGAAACCCATCCACATCTGGAAGGACCATTTCCGCTTATTAGCAATGTAACGAAGCGCATACTCACCAAAAGAGGAGCCAATCAGAGGGAGCCCGTAGGTGAGCCGGCAGAATCCATCAGAGAGCAACACATGGAAAAGAGCGAGAGAGGCAACATATTGATTAGCCAGGCAACGTAGCTTTCAAAAACAGCTGTACGTACAAGTGACCTTAATCCACAAAGGCGAGAGAGTTCATACCTACAGATTTACTTTATTTCCCCCTAAAGTCTAGCAGCAGTTGTTCCTTAAGATTTCCTGCAGAGCAAAAGGCAACTAAACCAGCCAGAAATTCATTCTGGACTCTTTTTAGAGGTATATTTATAATTAAAAAGAGCTAGGATGGGTGGGGAGGAAGGTTTAAAAACCAGCCATGTGTTATTTAAAACACAGACGCTCCAAGCATCCTGCATATGGCCAGCGTGAGTGTTTGTTTTTTAATCTCAGCGATGTGGGTTTATGGGAAGCTTTGGGTGGTAATCTCACATACGGATCCGATTTTCACAACCCAAAAATCAAGGAGAGCGAGGAAATGACAGAGAATCTAGCAGAGTTTGGGAGAGGGGAAAATACGATGCTGGAATTTGGAGGCTACGGGGGAGCTGATCGGCTGCATGCTCCGCTTCTTGCTGGGTCTGGCTAAGCCTGGATCAGTTACGTAAGGGAAGCCTTGTTGGGAAGGGGGAACTGGTGGTCTGAATCCGTCCAGCTCAAACTCTTAATGGGTTCTGACTGAGCCCTCTAGCGGATTTTATTTTTTTTACAAAAAAAGCCATACTTTTTAATTAAATTAACACTGCAAGCCAGCTGATCATCCCAAATCCTACACACAAAAGGCGGTGGCAAGTAAACACACCAGGTTGTTTCTGTTTAACTATAGTTCCACAGTTTAACTATGTGGTACACAAAGGAAGAACTTCTTTTTATCTGTTCTGAATGTCACAAGCATTATGAAAGGAGGAGGAGATCTTTCCTCTACCTACTTTCTCCATATCATGAATAATTTTGGCAATCTTCTGTCATGTTGCCTCTTACTCATCTCTTCTCCAAACTAAGGCACCAAACTGGCTACTTGTCACCTTAGAGTTACAGTGGTACCTCGGGTCACATACGCTTCAGGTTACAGACTCTGCTAACCCAGAAATATTACCTCGGGTTAAGAACTTTGCTTCAGGATGAGAACAGAAATTGTGCAGCAGGAGGCCCCATTAGCTAAAGAGGTGCTTCAGGTTAAGAACAGTTTCAGGTTAAGAACAGACCTCCAAAACGAATTAAGTTCTTAACCCAAGGTACCACTGTACAAAACATTGTCTGTCTTCCAGTTCATTATGGAAGTTTCATCGGATGCTTTTGCCTGAAGATGGGGGCGAGCAGGGCATGAGCTTGCAAAAGTGATTTCCTAACCCAGTTCACAACGTGAGAAATAGGATGAAATCTTGACTTTGCTTCTATCTTTGCCCGGTGAGGAAAGACAAGCACAGCTACACCAATGTCCTAGGTGTCCCCCCCCCATTGTTTTCTGTGAGCAGCTGTCTGCTTCTGCCCCCTTGCAGGAGACTGCCGGGGGGTGAGTGAGCGTCATCATCAAAGTAACCACGAAGTCCTGTATCCAGACAATGGCAATGTATCTAATCTAGCTCTATGACTACCAGAATCAAGGTTATGGTCTCTTTGGCCTTCCTTTGTCTGCCATCGCAGGAGATGGATGGGGAGTCTAAGTGAGCTTGGAGACGTGATTAGGCTCATTTGTCTTGCACCTGCTACCTCCATAGTTGGGAAAGGGTGGGGTCTGGTCAGTAGCCTGAGCTGCCATGTGGGACGAAGCCAGCAAACAGTCATGTGCAAAATGCAAATCACAGCTACAGGACTAGCCAGGAGCAGAGCGCCAAGGACTAAGCCAAGTCAAACGGCTTAGCTGTCGACAGTGGCGTAGCGTTGGGGGGTGCAGGGGGGCGGCCGCACCGGGCGCAACATCTGGGGTTTAGGTTAGGGGCGCAAATCCACGGGTTAGGGGGCGCAAATTACTTGCCTTGCCCCGGGTGCTGACAACCCACGCTACGCCACTGGCTGTCAAACAAAACGGCTCCCAAACACCGCAAACCCAGAAGTAAGTGTTCTGGTTTGCGAAAGTTTTTTGGTAGCTAAACATCTGACGCGGCTTCCGCTTGAGTGCAGGAAGTTCCTGTAGCCAATCGGAAGCCGCGCCTTGGTTTTTGAATGGTTTGGGATGGAACGGACTCCCGGAATGGATTGAGTTCGAGAACCAAGGTACCACTGTCTTGCTAGAAGCATATACAACAAATAATACAAGCTGAAACCACTAAGAAATTACAAGAGCCACTGAAGATGATGATGATGAATTTTTTGTGGGCCAGACACTCTGGGGAAACTTCCAACATAATATGCAGAAACACAGCAACAACCACAACAACACAACAGAACACCACACATTAAAAGCTTCCTGATACAGGGCTGCCTTCAGGTGTCATTGGAAAATCGTGTAATTGTTTTATCTCTTTGACATCCGCCAGGAGAGCGTTCCACAGGGCGGGCGCCACTACCGAGAAGGCCCTCTGCCTGGTTCCCTGTAACTTCATTTCTTGAAATGAGGGCCTCAGAGCTGTACCTTAGTGTCCAGGCTGAACAATGAGAGTGGAGACTCCTTCGGATATGCAGGACCGAGACTGTTAAGGGCAGGGGTAAGCAACCTTTTTCAGCTGTGGGCTGGTCTACCGTCCCTCAGACCATGTGGTGGGCTGGACTATATTTTGGAGGGGGAAATGAACAAATTCCTATGCCCCACAAATAACCCAGAGATGCATTTTAAATAAAAGCATACATTCTACTCATGTAAAAACACACTGATTCCTGGACCATCCACGGGCCAGATTGAGTAGGCGATTGGGCCGGATCCGGGATCCGGGCCTTAGGTTGCCTACCCCTGGTTTAGGGCTTTAAAGGCCAGATGTGCGCTGCAACCCCAGAGTCGTTTGTGACTGGACTTCATGGACAGGGGTCCCTTTACCTTTACCTTTTAAGATTTTGAATTGTGCTCAGAAATGTACTGTGAGCCAATGTAGATCCTTTAGGAGCAGTTTTTATTTGGTCCCTGTGGCTACTCCCAGTCACCTGTCTGGCAGCCACACCAGCAGCCCAATTCTGCCAACAATACTACAAGGCAAGATGTCCAGGACTGAATCTTCTTCTGTACTTCTTCAGGTCTGCAGAGCGCCCCAAGGGCTGGAGGAAGAGACCCAGGGTTTCACACTGGGCCCCAGGGCCTGAGGTTCTCCACTCCTCCTTTAAAAGGAGCAAGGGCTAATATACCCCGAGATAAGAAGAGCCCTGCTGGTTTACATCACTCTCATAGAATTTGAGCTTTCTCCTGCTTTTCTGCCCGGCAACTGGCATTAGATGGCAAACCTTCCCTGGATACAGAGGTTGTGCTTAGAGCCCCTTAGATAGAAAGAACTCAGCCCAGCTTTGGGTAGTGAATACGCAGAAGACAAAGGACATTAGCGCACAGCAGTGTGGAAGAACCATGGAAAACATCCTCTCTCTCTTGGTTTAAGCCTCATCTCTCTCTCTCTTTCCTGATGCTTTGCTGAGCACCAGCCTCCCTGCCTGGATGAGAGCCGGCTCAGCGGCTCTTTCAAAAAGCAAACAAAACTGTCCTCCTCTGACCTGGGGATGTTATCTGGGCAGCCAGTGAATAAACAGCCCTCTCCAAGTCCACCTTCTGGAATAAATCCCAAGAGCTTTTTGGCCTCCCCAGCCTAGGCAGGGACACAGATGGTCCTGGAGATTATAACATATAGGGGAATTAAACAAGGCCACACAAATGAGCTTCCTCATTCAACCCCGCCCCCCCTCCCCAGGGTTGGCAGGTGCTCCTGGGGGCTGGTGGTCAGGATGTGTTCATTACAAATTGTTTACCTCTGGTGTCCTGCTATGCAACGGACAGACGAAACGTGGCGCACAAAAGGGGGTTGGGAGATGAGAAAGATAAAAATGGGGGGGGGAGGGGGAAGACAGGCAGGGCTGGAAACCGGAAGGGCCAGCTGCCTACTGAGAACAGAGACCCTTGCCATCATGTCTTCTGCTCCTTTAAGGGTTGGTTTTTGTTTTTTTAATAGTCTCCCAAGAACGATTAGCGTCCGGGTGGCAGAGTTGTGCACAGGGAAGAGGCTCTGCAGCTGGGATTGATCATGCTGAGGAAGGAAACAAATAAATAACAAGATGTGATATTTATCTTGCTGAAAAGACCCTTCTGCAAAAGGCCATCATCCATGCTTCAGCGATCACAGACGCTCGTCCGAAAAGATAAAATGGGATAAGGAATTATGTTGGCTTTGTGCGCGAGGTCCCATCCCATTCATGTGACTTCTGCTGCATAATGAGACATGGCACCATTGGGGGTTTTAAATTGCCAATCCCTCCGCTCCCCACCACACACTGAACACACACACAGGCAAACATGCAGAAGGTTGCAAGGCCAACCCCACTTGCTAAAGTGCTAGGACAAGGGTAGCCAAACTGGCGCCCTCCAGATGTGTTGCACTACAACTCCCTAGTCTTTGGCCATGCTGGCTGGGCCTGATTCACACAATCTCATAGCACTCACTACAGAGAGAGTGTGGCAATTCTATAATTCTTCTCTGGCTCGGATTTGCATCTCAGACAAAGAAAAATCAAGCTGCTTTCCTCTTCCCGTGCAACCATATCGGAGTCTAATTTGCTTGGACTCAGCCGTATTACTTCCCTTCTTGTTGGAAGGGAGGAGAGAAAGAGCTCCATTCCAAGTCAAGCCAGGATCCAAGCTTACTGATCACTAAAGTGCCTGTCACATAAAAAGTTCATACAGGAAAGGGTCAAAGCTCAGTGGTAGATTATATCTACACTGATGGCACTGCGCAAAATAGTATTATTACAGTGGTACCTTGGGTTAAGTACTTAATTCGTTCCGGAGGTCCGTTCCTAACCCGAAACTGTTCTTAAGCTGAAGCACCACTTTAGCTAATGGGGCCTCCTGCTGCTGCCGCGCCGCCAGAGCACGATTTCTGTTCTCATCCTGAAGCAAAGTTCTTAACCTGAGGTACTATTTCTGGGTTAGCAGAGTCCGTGACCTGAAGCGTATGTAACCTGAAGCGTATGTAACCTGAGGTACCACTGTTCTGCATAACCATGGGGCTCCAAGTGCCTCCAAATCCATAGATCTGCAGAAAATGGCAACCAAAATCATTGGGGGTCTGGAGCACCTTCTTTACAGAGGAAAAGATAACTAAGAGGAGAGGGATGTGATACAAGGTTTACAAAGTGATGCATGGTATTGCAGAGAAAGTGGTGTTCTTCTCCCTCTCATAATAACAGCTGAGTCTCAAAATTGCTCAGCTTCAAAAGGGCTGCAGCCTCAGATGCTCCCCAAACACACACTTGGCCCACAATAGTCAAGTTTTTAAAAAAGCCATTTGCTCCACAGGCTATGAACGTCAACTCCTCCCTGACCACCCGCTCTTTTTAAAAAGTAGCTATTAACCATCACACTACAGAAGTGAATGAGAATGCAGACAACAGAAGAAAACACAGCTATCCATGTACATGCGTATTGGCAAAGCCATGTGCACTAACGGGCAGAAGAGTATTTTAACTTCTTTGCGCATGACACCTCCCTCTCTCTCTTCTCTCCCTCACACACACACCATCTTCCATTTTCTGTTCCCCATCAGAGAAAAGCACCAAACAGCGCTGCTGACCCCATCTGCCTGCTTGAAGAAACGAGCAACTCGGAAGGCGGCAGATTGGACAGGGACAATCTGTCCCATCCGCGAGAGGTTTACCTTCACGTCACAGACACGTGCGCTCACCATAACATCAACAAGACTGCGGGAAAGTCACGTTACAGCACAACGTGGAGCGGGAGGGGGGAAGGGAGTAAGTGGGTCATGTATCGCCCTCACTTACGTCGATCCCTAATGCTGTAATTAATGGAGCTTCTGCGGGAGATGTTTACTATTTAGAATGCTAACTCTCATCAGAGCCAGCAGCTCTCTAGGTGCATGCAGATAATTTTAGATGTGTGTGTATATATATGTTTGTATCTCAATACAGACATAAATATTTCCAGGTAGTCACTTAGCTTCTATTTTTGCTACTTACGTTTGCTCCACTTATTATCAATTATTGTTATTATTATTCATTGAGCTTATTAGTTGCCTTTTTAAAAAACCAATGTGACTCAAAGTAACTTACAACAACAAATAAATAATATGCATCAATACCAGCATAAAACAAACCATAGTAAACTCTAAAGCACATTCATATTTTTAAACAGCAGGATTAAAACACCACATCCATGGAATGAGGCGCTTATCGAGAGGTTTGCAAGCTGTCCTTAAGCACAAGGACATTTTTTGCAAAAATGGGCCTTCCTTCTCTCATACCTTCCCTCTCCTTTTAGTGTCCTCATTTCATGTCGGTGGACTGGGAGAAACTGCAAGGCATTGCAATCAATGCAGCAGTGGGAATGTTGAAATCCACCCAGGAATTCTTTCAGCATAAAATTGTTCTGACCAGGGCCAAATCCCTGTCCTACTCTCGGCGCTGTTCTCACGGGGGGGGGGGCAAAGTCCTTCTGATTAAGGCACAGCCCATAGTCAGTGTGAGGTCAGTAGAGGCCTCCAGCACACCAGGTCCAGGTCTTCTCAGAGTCAGGCTGCTTGAGAATTCAGACAAAATTGAGTGGCAAACTCCATCTAAGGAAAAATACCAGCCCAAGACCCAAAAATCAAGGGCACGTGCGCAGACACCGAAAATCGTGGGCAGGCGGGTGCGATCTGGCCCAAGGAGGCATCTCCCCAGGACTGATCCGGCCCAGGCAAGAGAAACCTTGCTTACCCCTAGCTTAGTGCTTCAGAAAATGTGTTATTTGGTAAGTTCACCTTTAAATGTGAACTGAACCGAGGTTTCCCCCCCCCCCCACCCAGCAGACAGCATCCGAACCAAAGTCAGCCACCCCTGTGCACAGGATTGCCCCATGGCTTCCACTAATTTCCAAGGGTTTCATAAATTTGCTCCTTGGCAGAACTGTGCTGCCAGTTACATGGACTTAGGCTGAGTTATAGCACTACACTGAAGCTCCTTCCCATTATAAAGCTGCATGGTTAAAACAATGGTGTAGCATGGGTTGTCAGCACCCGGGGCAAGGCAAGTAATTTGCACCCCCTAACCCGTGGATTTGCACCCCCTAACCCTAACTCCCAGATGTTGCGCCCGGTGCGGCCGGCCTCCCCTGCACCCCCCACGCTACGCCACTGGGTTAAAATGTGTGCTTGTAGGAGTAGCCCTCAAGCATTTTTTTTGCAGTTCCATTCACATGGCATAACGGTTTCTTCAAACTACCTTTACGAAACAAACAAACCAGGGTTGGATGGGGGAGAGGGAAGGGGATTTGGAAAAGGGTTATATTCAGACAGGTATCGGTACAACACTGAAACATCTAACCCTATCCCTGGACATTCTTGCAGAAGCAGGCTAGTCCGGAACATGATATCTGCACTTAACCTTTGCAGGCTGCCAGGTCATTTCGATGGGGCGGTGGGAGGTGAAGATACTGGCTGACCTTCTGAAAGCATTCCTTGGCATGCAGAACTAATGCGTTTTCCCTGTTTCGAAGAAGACTTGATGGCTCGATAAGGGGAGATAATGGATATACATACATTGATCAGGAATGGGGTGGAGGTGAGGAGCAACATTAGAGGAGGAAAAATGATGAGCAGGGTGAAGGAATAGGGCAGCAATGATGCATGTAGACACCAGAACTCTCCCTCAAACATTGCCATGTGCACTTAGATATGTGCTTTATCCCCTAGAGAGGTGCTACCAAGCACAACCAGGAGGAGATAATTAACGAAACCCTTGGAAATTAGTGGGAACCGTGCTTTGGGTTTAGTATTGGGCTTTGGGGAGAATTGGGATTAGTGTGCCTATAAAAGCTGTGTGACAGACAGAAATTCAACCAGTTACCGTATTTTTCACTCTATAAGACTCACCAGACCACAAGACGCACCTAGTTTTTGGAGGAGGAAAACAAGAAAAAATATATTCTGAATCTCAGAAGCCAGAAAAGCAAGAGGGATCGCTGTGCAGTGAAAGCAGCAATCCCTCTTGCTGTTCTGGCTTCTGGGATAGCTGCACAGCCTGCATTCGCTCCATAAGACGCACACACATTTCCCCTTACTTTTTAGGAGGGAAAAAGTGAGTCTTATAGAGCAAAAAATACGGTAAGTCTTTTTCTAGTATGGAAACACAATTACCAGGGAAAGCTTCACCTGTTCACATTCTGCCTGCCAGACTTTTTATTATTTTATTACATGTGTGGCCGCTGGTTTATTTTTGGACGCTCCACTCCAACTGCAAAAAGGGACAAATATTTGCATATGACACAAAGAATATGCAAATATGTGTCCTGTTTTGTCTGTGGGTTAGAGGGCCAATCCCCAATACCACGGGTTACATACGCTTCAGGTTACATACACTTCAGGTTACAGACTCCGCTAATTCAGAAATAGTACCTCGGGTTAAGAACTTTGCTTCAGGATGAGAACAGAAATCGTGCTCCGGCGGCACAGCGGCAGCGGGAGGCCCCATTAGCTAAAGTGGTGCTTCAGGTTAGGAACAGTTTCAGGTTAAGAACGGACCTCCGGAATGAATTAAGTACTTAAACTGAGGTACCACTGTACCAGGGATGGGCTGCTTTAAGACTGGCAGGATCTACTTCTGTTTTTCTTAGATCCATCAGGTTCACCAGATACAGCCAGGTACAGTATAAGATCAGGCATAGGCAAACTCCGGCGCTCCAGATGTTTGGGACTACAACTCCCACCATCCCTAGCTAACAGGACCAGTGGTCAGGGATAATGGGAATTATAGTCCCAAACATCTGGAGGGCTGGAGTTTGCCTATGCCTGTATAAGATAGTGGCTCAGGCAGGCAAGCATATGCTAAAAATGAAGGGAGAGGGTGACTCTGAGCACATGCTCAATCTGGACACTTATTATCAGAACCAGAACTGATCTTACAAGCCCTTCCACACAAAAATCCACTCCTGGTTTTCCCCCAAGTATTCTTTTCATCAGTCTAACTTGAGAGGGGGTGTACAGTGGTACCTCGGGTTAAGTACTTAATTCGTTCTGGAGGTCTAAAACTGTTCTTTACCTGAAGCACCACTTTAGCTAATGGGGTCTCCCGCTGCTGCCACGATGCCAGAGCACGATTTCTGTTCTCATCCTGAAGCGAAGTTCTTAACCTGAGGTACTATTTCTGGGTTAGCGGAGTCTGTAACCTGAAGCATATGTAACCTGAAGTGTATGTAACCCGAGGTAAGACTGTAATTTTAGTTGTTGCTGTTAGACCATTGGGAGTCAGAAATCCTTGCTGCTCTGGTACAAAGCATCCAGCACTTTACCAGGAGAGCTCAATCCACCTTCTGCCAGCCCTTCATTGGCACGCCCTGTCCTCTAGCACCAGCCTCAGAGCATCACTTGCAGCACAGACCCAGCACAGTTGGCGGGAGCAGGCAACTCGGAGAATTGGTAAAGACACATAAACTAGATCTATTGCTCAAATCCGGGCTGAGGTCAGCCGTGGCCAAAAGTAATTACTATCTGTGGGCCTAGCCAAAATGAATTGCAAATCACTTCTAAGAAGAGGATTTGCTTACATCTCTCGCACAGTGATCCTTTGCAATGTAGCAAGAAGGGAAGCTTGTGCTCAGGATGGATGAGGAAGGTTATTAATGGGCCTCAGTTTGGGAAAAAAGGTATTATGGCAAGGCAGGGTGGGGCATTTGGAAAGCATTGAGATACACCCCTTGATTAGAGTCGCCGATTAGGGTTTGCTTACAGGTTGGGTTTCAAGGAAGCAAATGAGTCATTAAAGTGGTAATAGCTTCTTCACAACATTCCTCAGGGGTTTTGGAGAGATGTTGCAAGAAATTTTGTCTTTGGCAAGCCTGGGCCACCTGCAGCAGGCAAGACCTTTATTAGGACCAACCAAAATGTCACAAATTAGCAAATACGCTTTCAGGTTCTTCAGAAATCTTCATCAGGCAGGACGTTAAAAAACAGGGGTGGAATATGAGACAAAGAGAGAAAGCTGGCATTAAAACCATCAAGCCTGCAGTTGTAGTAACTGTGCAGTACAAACACAGGTCCTGAAAGACCTTACTCTGGCTCATAGAACGTTTCCAAGCACAATTCAAAGTGCTGGTGCGGACCTTTAAAGCCTTAAATGGCCTCGGCCCAGTATACCTGAAGGAGCATCTCAACCCCTATCGTTCAGCCTGGACACTGAGGTCCAGCTCCGAGGGCCTTCTGGCAGTTCCCTCACTGCGAGAAGTGAGGTTGCAGGGAACCAGGCAGAGGGCCTTCTCAGTAGTGGCACCCGCCCTGTGGAATGCCCTCCCATCAGATGTCAAGGAAATAAGCAACTATCTTACTTTTAGAAGACATCTGAAGGAAGCCCTGTTTAGGGAAGTTTTTAAAGTTTAATGCTATATCATGTTTTTAATATTTGGTTGGGAGCTGCCCAGAGTGCCTGGGGAAACCCAGGCAGATGGGCGGGGTATAAATAATAAATTATTATTATTATTATCATCATCATCATCATTATTATTATTACTACCTACTCTAAAGTAAGCACCACCAAGTGGCCATCAAGGCCAATGTTGTGTTCCTATGCATGTTCACTCAGGAGTAACTCCCACTGTCATCAGTGGAGCTTCCTGGCTAGCAAGCAAGTTTAGGATTGAAGCCTTAATGGGACTGGCCTCTCAGGTGCTAAGTTGGAACAAAGAATGGATGATCTCTATTAAATGGGGCAGGTGGCGGGTGCCTGTTTTCAAAAGAGACATTTCCTCCTGGGTGCCAAAGAATAGGAAACTCCTATTTTAGAATGATGCTTTCCATTATTAAATTATATATATGTGCATCACTTAAGAAATAAAAAAAAGCAGAGCTGGCCCAGGACATTTAAGCAGGAATGCCTCCTCCCAACCCCCCAAAAGAACCTCAGGTGCATAATACTCATGACTAGCTAAGTTGTTTTAGCAGCAGAGGCTGAAAAATCCTACAAGGGCATTGCCCCGTCCCTGGCAATAAAATACAATCACCATCACAATACAGCAAGCAGTTTAATGCCCTTACGTGACTCCCAAAATCATCTGCCTCAGATGCCTGCAGAGGTGGATCTAGAGAGCGGGGCAGGGGCGCTGGGTGCCCAGCCGAAGAGGGAGCCTTCTCAAAGCCCAGTAAGCAGAATGGAGGCATGGCAGCTCTAACAGGGTCCTAGAGTCCTCCCGCCTCCTTCCCAAAGCTGGGCAAGCACTTATCAGGCTTTGGGGAGGAGGCAGGGGGTCTCTAGGACCCTGTCACTGCCCTCACACCTCCTTCCCCAAGTCCAGCACTTTGTTTACCTGGCTATGGGAAGGCTGTGGGGGGGGGGGGTGTCAAGGTCCACCCCTGGTGGCTGCCTCACTCTACATAAGAGTAGGAGCAGGAAAGCACATTTCATCTATTTAGAACTATTATTTCTCTTATATGCAAGTTTATATAGATTTAATCTACAGTCGTACCTTGGAAGTCGAACAGAGTCCATTTGACTTCCAAAACGTTTGGAAACCAAAGCATGTCTTCTGATTGGCTGCAGGAAACTCCTGCAGCCAATCAGAAGCCGCAGAAGCCTCATCAGACGATCAGCTTCCAAAAATAGTTTGTGAACCAGAACACTCACTTCTGGGTTTCGATTGTTGGGGAGCCAATTTGTTCGGGAGCCAAGGCGTTTAAGATCCAAGGTACGACTGTACTGGCTAACAACCAGCAAGGTTAATCTTTTAAGATTTCTTTAAATTTGGGGCACAACTTTCAAATAAGGCCAAGGTAGTGATGTCACCCAATTAAGTACCAAGTACAGAGTACAGAGTACAGGGGTACCTTGGTTCCTGAACAAATTGGCTCCCAAACGCCACAAACCCAAAAGTAAGTGTTCTGGTTTGCGAACATTTTTCGGAAGCCGAATATCCGTTCCAGCTGTTGGCATTGTTTCCAATCAACCAATCAGAAGCCACACCTTGGTTTTCAATTGTTTTGAAAGTCGAACTGACTTCCAGAACAGATTGAGTTCGAGAACCAAGGTACCATTGTAGTCACAAATGATTAATTTTAATGCTCCCACAACAAACTTCCACCCAGTGATGCTGTCACCTTTTACATGCCTTGTTGTTTTCAACCTTACCTTGTTTGTTTCATCCCTTCTGCATATACACCTGTCACATTCATAATTCTTCACAACGCAACAGGTAAATTAGGCTTCGCCAAGAGGCTCGTGTCACAAGAAACCAGTTTGCCTGAGGCAGAAAGGAAAGAGAGAAAATGCCATTACCATCTTAGAAGTCTGAAGCAACAAAGGTATTTCCATCATGCTGGATTCATAAATCAAGCACGAGCTGAGGCAGTAATGCTTCTGAAAAGCAGTTGCTGGAACCTGCAGGAAGGGGAGAGCGCTCTTGTCCCCGGGTCCTTCTTCTGAGTCTCCCACAGGCATCTGTCTACTATACAGTGGTACCTCAGGTTACATACACTTCAGGTTACAGACGCTTCAGGTTACAGCCTTCGCTAACCCAGAAATACTGCTTCAGGTTAAGAACTTTGCTTCAGGATAAGAACAGAAATTGTGCTCCGGCGGCGCGGCGGCAGCAGGAGGCCCTATTAGCTAAAGTGGTGCTTCAGGTTAAGAACAGTTTCAGGTTAAGAACAGACCTCCGGAATGAATTAAATACTTAACCCGAGATACCACTGTACATCAATTATGCCTTTCTGAATCTGCCTTAGCTCAGGAACTAACCAGCACCCAAAAAAAGGAGTACTTTACTGGTATCTATAAGGATGTGACAGAGTATTACCTGCCCAAAAATTAAAGTGAAGAAGAAGATATTCAAGCTCAAAAGAACAGGTTTTTAATAGAGCTTGGGCAGTTTGAGTGCATTCTGTCCTTATGTAATTTCTATACACGCCACCCTAGACATTGCCTGTCATTTAAAAGTGTAATAAACACAAACAAACAATGTGTTCCATTCCCCCCCCCCAAAAAAATTTCCAACTGAACATTATCAGCTTACCAACCGCATATTCCACCCCTTCAGCTCCACATTTTGTGTGCAACTATCATATCCCATTTGCTGCGGCTGTTTTCAGTAGCGGACAGCATGGTGGGGCTGCATCGCTCACCTGACCTCCCTGCAGCTACGTTGCTGCTGCATCCTGGGATGGGAAAAGGGGAGAGAGGCGAGGTCAGCATGGTGCAAACACGCCAGCAGGACAACCAGACTGGCTCCGCTGGTGTGTTTGCGCAGTGACAACCTGGCCACCACCTCACCTATCCCCGTCCTGGTATGAAAGAGCGACATAGCCAGAGGGAGGTCAGATGAGCAGCTTCATCATGCCTTCCATTCCGAATCTGAAGGTGCATTTCGCCAGTTTGAGAGCCCGAGTACATCCTGGAGACAGAGGCAAGCAGGCACCCGCACAAACACAAGAACACAGTCTGCCCATTACCTGACCATTAAGGGTTCCCTCATCGAGAGGCGAGAGACAAAAGAAAAACCATTCAGAAAGGAGAGACCTGGCAGCCCTGGACAGAGCGTTGCTGAGCTCCAAGAAGCTGCTTGAACCTCTGGCAAACACAGTAACAGTTCCTTTGGAAAATAATTAGGCCAACTGCCACCCACACACCCACACCCTCCGGCTGGGAAGCTTGCATCGTCCCCCTTTCCAAGTAAGCAGTACTGGAAGTCAATCCTGGAAGTTGGGTAAACTCTGAACAGCGGACAATGGCAAACGAGGCCTGGGAGCCCGTCTGACAAGTTCCAGATTATGTAAAACACCCGAAAAAATCCATTGTGAACAAGGAAACGGCAGTCTGTTTCTGCCTTCAGCCAGCTGGCAAAAGCGGGGCCAAGGCCGCTTGCCAACTGCGAGAGAAAGTAATTTAAGCCCAGAGCGTTGCATCACCACATCAGCTCGTGATGCAAGGTGCCAGCGAGCAAAGCAGAAGTAGCACTCTGAGGCGGCAATCCAAAAACATACTTCCTTTATATGGTATTTCTTCCTTTCCCTAATCAGATGTTGCAACAGGCTCTCCTGCAACACAGCTGCAGTTTAAGGAGTGTGGATGCCGCAAGGCAACAAGCCTTTCTGGAAAGCAACGTCTGCGGGCAAGGAAGGATAGTGGGCGGCCCAAAGGTTCTGAGAATGGCAGCAGGACCTGTTGCCAGCAATGTTAGCCATGCGGCTACATGTATAGGAGCCAGAACCTGGCTCAAATTGTTTGAGCCTAGTTTGTTTTCACTAACCACCGTTCCTTGAGCTTGGACAGCAAAGAGCACTGTGGGAAGTCCTAAAAGGAGAACAGGATGTTTTGACCTCCCGATGCATGTGAAGGAAGCAGAAGGAGTCGTTCCCCTAATGCTAAACCGTGGTTTAGCATTGTTTCTGAGCAGAGACCAAGTGTTTTTTGCTATTTTTATTTCATGCACGTTTATCCATGCAAAAACAAAAAACACCCCAGTACTTTGGTTTAGCCCAACAGGAACAGTCACTCAGTGGAGAGCTAGAAAGAGGAAAATGAAAGCTCAAAAGAAATTATTCCCTTTTAACTATGCCTAAATTTTATTCAACTTAAATCCCGCAGGACCCACAAAGGCAGCCTTCTGTCATTAGTAAAGTCTCACCAATTTTACTAGAACTTACACTAACACACAGTAATTTAGCCTTACTGTGCTTAATTAACTTAAGTTAACTTGCTCCACCTTTGCTTTGCAAAATCATCAGAGTGAATCACTTTCAGGTTTCCCCACACAAAGAACTGAACCAGTTCCAGAGATGCGCCAAACCGATTACCAAACTGCTTGTGGTTTGAACTGAAACGGCTTCAGCTCCACCCCAGCCTAAAATGTTAATTATTTGCAAAGTAACCAACTGGATTTTGCACATTTGTGTACATGTGATAGATCTTCGATATCATAGCTGGCTGCTTTCTTCTATAGTGTTCTTACTATATTCATTTTAAAAAGGGATCAATCGTGCTGAAGGCATAACAATAAACTTGAGCAGGTGGTAATTATTCTTCTGGTCCTACATGCAATCCAGATCCACAAGCAAGGAAGGGCGATCACATGATTCCATTCAGAGGCTCTCCAATATGCATGTGAATAAGCTACTAAGAACAAATAGAATCATAGACTTGTATAGTTGGAAGATACCCTGAGACTCATCTAGTTCAACCCCCTGCAATACAGGAATCTCAACACATGGTCTCCCATCCAATTTAAACCTGCTTAGCTTTGCAAATGTGCTAGCAATTTTTATTGCTGCACTGGAGGTCTAGATTTAAAGGGACACATACCACCTCCTCCTCTCCTTTGCCACAGGTATGGGAAACCATTGGGCCTCCAGATGTTGCTGGACTACTAGTTCCATCATCCTCAGTCATTGGTCATGCTTGCAAGGGTTGATGGGAGTTGTAGTTCAGCAACATCTCAAAGGCAAAAGATTCCCCCCTCCTAGCCTAAGCTTCAGATCCACTTTGATTTGGCTAAGGGAAAGAAACAGGTTCATGTCCATTAACCCCCAGCAGGGATAACAGCAATACCAGAGGAGGTGGGGTTCAGCTGGGAAAGTGACATGGAGCAGGGTGTAGCCAAGGTGGTGTAGGGGTTAAGAGCAGTGGACTCGCAATCTGGTGAACCGGGTTCGCTTCCCCGCTCCTCCACATGCAGCTGCTGGGTGTCCTTGGGCCAGTCACACTTCTCTGAAGTCTCTCAGCCTCACTCACCTCACAGACTGTTTGTTGTGGGGGAGGAAGGGAAATGAGATTGTTAGCTGCTTTGAGACTCCTTAGGGTAGTGATAAAGCGGGATATCAAATCCAAATTCTTCTTCTCTTCTTCAGGATGGACATTGTGTCCTATTTTGCAAGAGGACAGTCATATATTTGAAAGGCTGCCTGGTTGTAAGTCTGGTTGAGAGACAAATCCAGTGTTCAAAACTGCCATTGTTCTAGGCGCATTTGCGACAGGGAATTTTATTAGTGCAAGCAGTTTCTGAGCTCTGGGAGCGGTATTGCACCTAAGATTTCAGATTAAAACTGCAGAGTAGAAGGAAAGGAGGACCTTTTTCTGCCTCCCCGTTTCCAGCTACTCTCTGAAGACTGGAGAAGAGATTTATTAAGAATATTAATGGGGTGGGCAGGGGAAGGACTAGACCATGTGAAAAATGAAAATAATACCGGTATTTCAGCTGCAGTTCATTCATTTCCAGCTTTGTATTCTTGTTATAAAAAAGTGTGCCAAGACATTCCAGTGTTGCACCATGACCTAGGCTTAAGGTGCCATTTAGCTCCTAGCTTTCATATCTCCATTTCTAACACTGGATAAATCATCCTAAAAAGGGGGAGCATGAGAGGACCTTGACATTGCCCACGCACAGTAGGCACATGGATAGCAGACTGAGCTGGCAGACAGGTCATACTCTATCCTATTTCCATTTATTTATAGTATTAATTACTAAATTTGCATCTATCCATAAAAATCAGGTCATGCAAATCCCTATTTTTTGCCTTCTTTGGGACTGATGCAGATTGAGCTCGCCAGTGGCAAAGGGGTTCACCCCTTCGCCTCAACCACCCTCCCAGAAAATTCAAACGCCAGTCATCACGCCCCTCCTGCCACTTCAGTTCCTGAGGGAAAATATTGCTAAAGGCTTTGAAGAGATCTGGGTCTCATTCCTAATTACATTAGGATGAATGGTTCAAACAAGAGTAGCACACCCTACCCAAAAATGTCTGGTGGGGCAAAGAAGCAAACCTGCCAGATCTCCATACTGAGCAGGTAATTGCCTTAAATCCTTTTTCTTTCTTTCTTTGTGGCTGACTCACTACAGGTGCTGAGCAAGGGGTAGGAACACACCTGCTGTCACTTCAGCTTGGAGCAAGCCATTTCTCAGAGCCAAGCAAGAACCCTCCTCCTGGTCGGAGGCAAGCTGCTCCTTCGACACGGTTAATTCCTAGCCTGAGGCAAGAGAGCGATTTTGGGGCAAGGAGTTGCAAGCTGGCTTTGAGCCAAGTTCCACATTAAGCTTCATGCACAGCAATATCCGTGTCACTGGTTTGTCTTTAATTACATGTATGCGGGGGTTGCTGATTTTAATCCAGGTCACCGTGGTGTGGGGAGGAGAGGTTTATCACCCCCCCCCCCAGCTTGCCTCAATAAGACTGTCACACCCCCTCATGTGGTTGGAAGGCTTGAAGGAGAAGAAGGTCCTCCACATTAAGAAGGAATTTTCATCCTAATGGCAGGTAGGTGTGGTGGCAGTGCCAAATGTTCGTATAAGCTAAACAAGCTACAGCTTAGGGCCCCACTCTCTTGGGGGCCCCCCAAAAATGTCACTATTAATGTACAGGTAGGTAGCCGTGTTAAAGGGACACGGGTGACACTGTGGGTTAAACCACAGGACTTGCCAATCAGAAGGTCGGTGGTTCGAATCCCTGAGACGGGAAGAGCTCCTGTTGCTCGATCCCTGCTCCTGCCAACCTAGCAGTTCGAAAACACGTCAAAGTGCAAGTAGATAAATAGGTACCACTCCGTTGGGAAGGTAAACGGCATTTTCGTGCACTGCTCTGGTTTCTCCAGAAGTGGCTTAGTGATGCTGGCCACATGACCCGGAAGCTGTACGCCGGCTCCCTCGGCCAATAAAGCGAGATGAGCGCTGCAACTCCAGAGTCAGCCACAACTGGACCTAACAGTCAGGGCTCCCTTTACCTTTAGGTAGCCGTGTTGGTCTGCCATAGTAAAAAAAAAAAAATCCTTCCAGTAGCACCTTAGAGACCAACTAAGCTTTTTATTGGTATGAGCACATGAAAGCTCATACTAATAACAAACTTAGTTGGTCTCTAAGGTGCTACTGGAAGGAATTTTTTTGTTTGTTTGTTTCAACTATTATTATACTTCTTAATTGTATTTCAGTTCAACAATCACTTTGATAAAATACATATTTTGTTATGTGCAAATGGCTTTAGATACCTATGAGGTCCATAAATTACCATATAGCATATATTCAACACAAAGAAACAGTGACAATTTGTTGTTGACAAAGGACAGCTGGACATATAAAGGGCCCCATTACCTTCAGTAGCTTAGGGCCTCATCAAACCTAAATCCAGCCCTGTGTGGTGTTATAACGGCAATGTGTCATTGAATTACAACACCGTCTTTTGCTTGTCTATATGGAGAGGACAATATCAATAGCAGGTCCAATGGTCAAGAAGGCAACTTCTGCACAAGATATAGAAGGAAATGAGGATCAGATGGGGCTCGTCAGCTTCAGAAGGAAGCCGATCTAGACTCCACTGCTTGGCGGGGCATCTCTGGGAGAAGAAAAGGCTAAGGAGGAAACCCTACACAAGTCTAGAGTGGAGTACCTAAGATGGTTGGATGGCGTCTTGCACACCTGCTTCCGGCAACTCCTGCAGCCCAGCTGTTGCCAGATGTATTGCTCTGCTTTCCTTTGGACCACATCAACGAGGCCAAGAAGGGGGTCTTGTTGTCTTGGCAGCCCAGGACCTCCAAACACACTGCCCAGGCTTGCACCCCAGGGAAGTCACTTCAGTGCTGCCAATGCAGCGGTTTGACTTCACCCACAGAGGTGCACTCCATTGTCTCTCAAGACAGCTGGATGCCAGCAGTGATGATCCACATCACCAAGGTCTTTGGGGGAGTCCCTGCTAGGGAGTTGAGGAACAGAAGGGACTATCCTGATCAATGACATAGCAGTAGCTGCCTGGGGGACCGGACAGGAGGATTCCACCCCATAACATTTTGTTGCGGGTCCCGCCAATTAAAAATGCTCAACGCAGTTATCTATTTACTTATTAAACTTATACCCTGCCTCTCTTCCCATAGGAGCCACAAACACAAATGCGATCAAGCGATACAGTCAAAAATAAAATAAAATATTTAAAACATTTTCATTAGTCCTCTGGCAGAGATCAGAAACTACATAGCAATGACAAGTCCATTTCTTTTTTGGCCATTTCCCTTCCATCGATTAGGACTGCATTCAAGAAAATAGCTTCCACTGCCCTCCACCACCAACCCCTGTGCTTTGGCAGCTGGCCACGCTACATTTCCCGACACAATTGCTGCGTCTGGCTGGGCTCTTGCCAGAGTGGCTCGGTGCAGCATGTCACACCAGTGGCACTACCAGAGGCGCAGATGAGGAATCGCTTTCTGAGCCAAGCCAGAGGAGGCTTCGGGAATCTTCTAGAAAAGCTGCATATATTTTTTTCAAGCTTCTGTTTGCTCATCATCTGGTTAGAACAGACTCAGAGAGCGTCTTTCATTTCCACCTTGGGAACTTTATTTGTTTCAAGCCCCAGATGTTAATTAAACATTACAGATGTTATTATTCAGACCTTCTAAATCATCCTACCTGAAAATGTAAAGTGGGCAGCCATGTGCACTTATTTCATCGATCTAGGGAAGAGCAGGGGCCAGGAAGGCCTATATGCCACAAATCAGAGAGTCCCTGGTTCAAACCTCACCTCTGCCTGAACTCTCTAGGGACCTGGTGGTGAAGCCATTCCCTCAAATAAAAAAACAACACCCTATGATTAATTGACTTAACATGCCATTCATCAACCGAAAGCCATTGCTTTCAGTGCTCAGACATGCTCTGTTCAGGGCAAGTATAATTTCCAGCGGAGCAGCCTCTGTTAGTATTTTTCAGCAAGAACAACAAGGAGTCTTGCAGCACCCTAAAATCTAACAAATTCATTCATTCATTTCTGTGTAATTATAAGCTGCCTTGCAGGGCAAAGCCCTCTTGAGGCAGCTTATGGATTATTAGTTTCACAAGAATGTAAGAAGTGCGTTTCTGGACGAGGCCAGTGGCTCAATTAGCCCAGCATCCTGTTCTCACAGGGGCCAAATGGATCACCCAGTCATAGCAGGGTCTGAACACACAGGCAACCTCCCCACATGCAAGTCTCAGCAACTGGTATTCAGAGACATGGGGGAGCGGGTGGCCCTGTGGTCTAAACCCCTGAGCCTCTTGGGCAGGCTTCCTCAACCTCGGCCCTCCAGATGCTTTTGTCCTACAACTCCCATGATCCCTAGCTAGCAGGACCAGTGGTCAGGGATGATGGGAATTGTAGTCTCAAAACATCTGGAGGGCATTGGTTGAGGAAGACTGCTCTTGGGCTTGCTGATCGGGAGGTTGGCAGTTTGAATCCCCGCGACAGTGTGAGCTCCCGTTGCTCGGTCCCAGCACCTGCCTACCTAGCAGTTCGAAAGCACACCAGTGCAAGTAGATAAATAGGTATCACTGCAGCGGGAAGGTAAACGGCATTTCCATGCGCTCTGACACTTGTCACAGTGTCCCATTGTGCCAGAAGCGGTTTAGTCATGCTAGCAAAAATGACCCGGAAAGCTGTCTGTGGAAAAACGCCACCTCCCTTGGCCTGAAAGCGAGAAGAGTGGTACAACCACAGAGTCGCCTTTGACTGGACTTAATCATCCAGGGGTCCTTTACCTTTTTCACCTATTCAGAGACATACTTCCTCTAACAGTGGAGTGATTCAGCAAGACTCCCATCAGCCCCAACCAGCATAGCCAATGGTCAGGGATGATAGGAGTTTTACTCCAGAAACATCTAGGAGGCCACAGGTTCCCCATCCCTGCCTTTGGTAACTGGGTTTGTTTCCTATAAGTTTCTTCATCTAAACTCTGGAGCATTTTGCACAGAAACTAGGCAGCGGCTTCCTGCTGACAAGCAAGCCATGCCTCACCCACCATCACAAGGAAGGTTTGCCTTTTAGTTTGCACAGGAAACCGTGGTGATGATTAACATGTTGAAAGCCCAAGCCTATATGAGATGGGAGGTTCAAAATAGGTACATCACCACAGGAAGCAAGTTGCCATTTTGAGGCCAGACATCTCAAAAGCCGTACAGTGGTACCTCGGTTTAAGTACTTAATTCATTCCGGAGGTCCGTTCTTCACCTGAAACTGTTCTTAACCTGAAGCACCACTTTAGCTAATGGGGCCTCCTGCTGCTGCCACGTCCCGCTGTCCCGGGAAGGCAGGCGGGGGGGAGCAAAGACTTTCGTCCCCCGTCGGCCTTCAGAAGAGGTCGGGGGACAGACTGTCCCCGGACCTGGTCTGAAGGCGGTTTCCATAGGAATGCATTGATTGATTTTCAATGCATTCCTATGGGAAACCGTGCTTCGCAAGACGAAAAACTCGCAAGACGAAAAGACTTGCGGAACGAATTAATTTCGTCTTGCGAGGCACCACTGTAAATATCCAAGGATCCCCAGGCATGCACCTCCAGATGGTGGAGACCTCAGGCACCATCCTGGCAACTGGGCATCTTCACTTGGCCGCAAGTGGCCGATAGCCAGGTGCAAAATGCACTGGGCGAATTTCGGACCCTGCCTCAGAGAGGTACATTCCCACTGACAGAGCCCCAATGAGGAATCTCATGGCATTAGCTGAATTTTCTGAAGTCTTCAAGGACAGCAGTAGTCTATCCTTGCAAAATCCCATCTTCTTCTTGCCTTATACACTTCTTCAAGAAAACACTAGCCTTGTGCACTCTAGCACTTACCATCTTACACAAATTTAATAAATAATATTAATAAATATCTTTATCAGAAGCATTTAAGCAGATGCTAGCTATCAATCCAACGAGGATGGTCCAACTATGCTGGCCGGGGCTGCAGGCTGGTAAAGGCTGCTGTATGGATACATCACCAATATCTGCCAACAAAGGATACACTTAATGTATCTGGTGCTGTGGCATCGAGTCCATAGCAGCTTTCACCACCGTAAATCTATTAATACCTTTAAGATTCCATTTACCGTATATGGGTCTGTAAAATTATATTCCCAACTGCCCCGGGCCATTGCTTTTCTCAGTATACTCACTCTTGTGGCACGAGTATTCAGTGCTGCCTTGGGCAATTTTAGACTCTGGACTAAACTGGTCTCACGCACCACCCCTCTGGAATTAAGTGGCCCTTCACAGAGGCCCTTTTTGGAAAGAAATGCCTGCTACTTCGCTTCTTCTGAAACATGGCAAGCCAGCCCTAACAAACCTGGGGGGTTGCAACATGCAGCGAGACCACACAGGCCCTCCCCCTAATCCAGAAGCAACACCCAGAAGGAGCCCCAGTATTAGGACAGCAGTCGCCCCTTCTAAGCACCAGAACCATTGGCAGGCGCCCAGTCATGCTGACCCCAAGCCCCAGCCTTTGCCACTGCATGGTGAGTAGTTTTCCAGAATGCAATAGCATCCATATTCCATTGCAGGGAAAGGAAATTTTGTGGGCCATCCCTGGAATATTGAATTACTCACAACTTTTACAGTTAAAATCAAGAGCTCGCAATCGCAGGCAACCTGATCCTGGGTGTCTGGGAAAGGAACGGCTGGCTCCAGAGCACCAGAATAATCTAGTTTATCTCCCTATTCCTTCCTGCCACCCTTTGCTTCTGTTTGGGTCTACGCTGGCATTTGGCTCCCTATGCATGGGGGCCTTGCCATTTGATACCAGGGCTGGAAATTTGCCACCTAGGAAACCCTAGCTAGAAATAAGCAAAAGAGGATCTGCTTGCTGCAAATTCTATACAGTATACTGCTGCAGCACGGTTCGCTGGCCAAGTGGAGTGGGAGGTGTAAATTAATGGGCTGGCTAAAGCCTTTTGTAACTTTGGTTTTTCAAGCCGTATTTGCCAGCCTTCTTGGAGCACTGAAAGGAATGGACCAATGGTCCGTTGACTCCAGCACCCTGTTCCCACAGCCGTCACCCAGTTGCCTGTGGGAAACCTGCCCGCAGGACCCTGAGTGAAACAGCACTCTCCCCAGTTGTGATTCTCAGCAGCAGGCAAATGCAGCCATTGTGTTGGTTCAGACACTAAGCGCTACATGGACCAATGATGTAAGACAGTCTGTTCCCGAAGAACAAGTCAGAATTGGAGGATAAGCTGGGAGACAGGACCTGGAAGAATCACCAGCAAGACCTGGGCTCTGCAGCAAGTGGGTATTCAAAGGCATACTGCCTTCCAATGTTGGAGGTGATTTCTGGAGGTTTAAGTTAACAGCATCACAGGCCCATTCGCTTTCATTCTCTGGCTCAGACACGGGTCAAATAGGTGCATGGGAAGAAGAGAAAGGCAGGCCAGGGGAATGAAGAGCAGGTCCACCTGCATATGAATAAGCAGCATTTTTAATGAATGCATTAAAAAAAACAAAAGCCCACATACACATAGAGCCACATTTAAGTCTGTCCAGCCAGGTTTCAGGTTTTAGAAGCAGCAGAAAGCAAAGGAGAGAATGTGATCAGCATACAAAAAAGCAGGCGGGGAAGAAGGTGTTGCAAATTGTTCATCTGTTTTCACATTCAGCAACACCTAGGGTGGACACCTATGCCTCACCGAAAAAGAGAAAACCTGTGACCAAAAGCAGGCCCAAAGTTGGCATAACATTTGCATGTGCCAATTTACAAGTATCTAGATGCACATTTCAGAAATAATTGCTGTGATTTAAAATAGAACATATTGAGTCAGACCATTCGATGGTCCCTTTAGATCAGTGTTGTCAACACTGACTGGTAGCAGCTCCCCGGGGTTTCAGATGGGAGGGCATTCCCAAGTCCTACCTGGAGATGCTCAGGATGGAATATGGGACTGGTGTGTCATTGCAAGTGTATTCTGCAATGTGTTACTGACCAAGTAACAGTGCATTAGCGGTGGATTTCTTCCGCAATGCTTCCCCAAAGCTACCACATCACTGCTGTCTGGAGTGGCTCTAAAGCAGCAAGGGGGGGCAGGCATTCCTGGAACATTTGTGGTATGAAAAGGTATGGGATTTCAGCAGGAAATTACAGGATATGAAGCTATCCCATAAAAACGGGAACATGTAAGGCTCCCCAAAAAGCATCACGAGCACAATGTAAAACCAAGAAAACAGTGGTATAAAAGCATTTTAAAAAATAACAAGATCTAAGGAAAGGCAGGGCAAAAAGGTACAGCTTTGCATTATATGTATTTTCTTGAGAAACTCAACTCTTTTGTCTTAGAGGAAGCAGGGGAATGGAGGTTGGAAGGGATGTGCAGGATAATTACACAAACAGTAATGCTTGTTACCTCAAGCTGGGTATTCCAAATGAACGTTATTTGGGCTTGACTGTTTTGAATTAAAATTCCCAGGGCACATGCCAAATAAATCCACCTCACAGGTCTGGGAAAGTTAGGCAGGCTCATTCCTAGAGCCTACAGAACACCAAGTGTAGCAACACAGAGATAACAACTAGAGTATGTGAAGGAACATGTATGTGGTGGTGTTCCTTGCACCTCCTCCACATCAGGAACAGTTCCAGGCCAAGACATTCTGCTACCTGAAAGGGAGCCTAAAAGCCTTCTCACCCGCGCTAGGACTGGCAACATTCAAAAAACGTTTCGCTGCCTCATTAAAAGGCAAACCTACCAAATTTGCATTCTGAAACAAAATGCAAACCAAAACACAGCCGCCCTTCAAAATGCATACCTTTCCCAATTTGCAGTGCAGTTCCCCAGCCAAGTTATATGTTCAAAAAATGTGTATGCCAAGGTAAAATGTGCATTGTAAAGCATGCAAAACCTCATGGTTGGATTACTGCAATGTGCTCTGTGTGGGGCTACCCTTGAGGCTGGTTCACATAATTATTATTATATTATTATTATTTATACCCCGCCTATCTGGCTGGGCTTCCCCAGCCACTCTAGGAGGCTTCCAACAAAATATTAAAATACAATAATGAATCAAACATTAAAAGCTTCCCTAAACAGGCTGCAGCTAGTACAGAACATGGTGTGGCTAGGTTGCTCATCAGGGGCAAATTATTGCCAGCATGCAACACCTTGCATGTGGAATTTGCACTGGCTTTAAATCTACTTACCGGGCCAAGTTCATGGTGGCATTGGTACCAACATACAAGGCTCTACACAGCTCAGGACCAGGTTACTAGAGAGACTGCCTTATCCCTTATACAACCAGTAGATCTCAGCAGTCTACAGGAATGTTTCTTCTGGCCAACTCCATAGTAACTCTATGGCTGCCCCTGTTCTGTGGAATAGCATTCCTGTCAACATACGACAGGCTTTTTTTACTATCTGCACTTTCCAGAAACAACTGAATACACTTTTGTTCCTACAGGCTTTCCCAGCTGGATAAATGGATCTTTGCCCAGAGGGTATATTTTGCATTGTTTTAGTTTTGTTTTTAAATGTAGCAGCTCCGCCCCCCCGCCCCCCCCCCGGTTTTCATTGCACATAGCCTTGAGACAGCTGTGTAGAAATACATTGTTGTTGTTGTTGTTGTTGATGATGATGATGATGATGATGATAATAATAATAATAATAATAATGTGAGGTTGCTTCAGGGAGAAATAAACCTTTGGCAGACATGGGGTTCTAGAACAGGATGAGCAAGGAGAGAAGGGAAGAATTTGTCAGGCTGTAAGAAGGGTAAAGCCATTGAAGGCATGGAGGAGAAGTCTGTGCAAGAATCAGGAGAAGACAGGAAACTAGAGAAGGGATTTCAGGAGGGGTGTGTCAACAATGGCTTTGGTGAAACAAGCTCTCTTCTCCAGCCCATCATTGAGGCTGTTGGGACAGGTCTTGCCTTCGCAGACTGGTGGAGGTGGGTCCATCAGGGCAAATGGGGCCCTGCCCCAGTCTAACAAATTTTCATGAGGATGGTTTTTTATATATTTAAAAAATAATCACAAAGTGATGTGGAAATGTGAAGAACTAAACTCGCCCTCTTTCTATAAGAAACCAAAATTGACAGATTCACCCATCCTAACTCCCAGGTAACCAGGCTTAGGACTGTAGCCTGATGCAGCCCCCTAGTTCACCTTCCTGCTGCCCAGCCAATTCTTGAAGGAAAGGGGAGGGTGGAGAAGGAGGCCAGGCTCCCACCTGCCACAGTCTCTGGATGGCGAAAGTCGGTAGAGATGAGTTTTGTCCCTCTCCCAAACCACTAGAAGTCATGCACATCCAGTGAAGCTGGAAGATTCACAGCAGATAAAAAGGACGCACATCTTCACACACGCATAGCTAAACTATGGAACTCGCTGCTACAGGAGGCAGGAATGACTACAAGCCTGGATGGCTTTAAAAGAAGATGGGACAAATTCATGGAGGAGAGGGCTATCGATGGCTACTAGCCACGGGGGCTACACTCTGCCTCTACAGCGATACTTTCCAATGCCAGCTGATGGAAACCACAGAAGAGGAGAGTGCTCCTGTGGTCAGATCCTGCTTGTGGGTTTCCCAAGGCATCCACGTTGCCCACTGTGACAGACGGGTGCTGGACTAGATGGGTCACTGGCCTGACCTTCCTAGGCTCTTACCCACAAATCTTACGCCTTCCAAGTTCTTCCCCCACTGTTCCAAATGACATTAACCTTGGGTTTGCAGCGGCAGAGCTGCACGTGATCAGGAAAGCTAGTCAAAACTAACCCGTGCACCGCTCAAGGCAAGCAAAACTTTCTCCCTGTTTTGTCTGCTGGCGCTTTGCCCTCCGCCCTGGTTGTGTGGGGCTCTGTTGGCTCCGGCATGTGCAAGCCACAGCAGGGACGTTCTCCAGCAAGTGGAGAGAGACAGACAGAGAGAGAGAGAGAGACGAGATTCCGCAGTGCTTCCCTGGCACAGCCTGCTTTCTATGCTCGGAATCTGCTGATCTTTCACTCCCAAGCCAGGAAAACCGTCCAGCAAAGCGCCTGCCCCTCAGCTGCCGGCACTGCAGTGTTACAAGGCTTCTCCCCATCCCCAAAACACACACGCACACAAAAAGGCAAAGACACAACAGCTCAACCTTTAAAATTAAATTTTAGAGCACGGGGAGGGGCAGGGCTTGCTAGATCGGCGACGCACATTGCAGAGGTGGCTTTCTGGACACAAACAGGTGTGTGTCCGTTCCCCCCACTCCTCCCCGCCCGCAAAAAGTTTGGGAAAGCAGGAAGTCTCTCCTTGAGATGACTTGACATGTGCAGAGAACTGGAGGTGGCGGGGCAAGGCGGAGAAGGAAGGAGCCGGCGGGAGAGCCGCTATTATTGCCAAGAAGTTTTCTCCAGCGGCGTGGTCGCCTCGGCGTCTCCGTTTGCTGAGTAATGGCAACACGGAAACGTCACCGCAACGCCGCCGAGATGTGCAAAGTCATTCCAGGCGCCGGGAGAATCTCGACAGCTTTGGAAAAAGGAGAGCGGCCAGATCTGGACTGATGATTAGATTCTACTTCTGTGCCTCTTTTCATCCGAAGGAATCCCAAAGCGGAATTAATAATAATAATAGGCAGCAACCCGGAGGAGGGGGCCGCGTTTTCACCCCTTCCCGCCTCTCCTCTCCCCCCCCCCCCACCCCATAACACACCTCACCCTCTAAATTTGCAATCCTCTTTAAGCAAAAGAGAAAAAGTAGCGGAGGCAAGAATGGGAGAGCGCTGGCCCAGTTAGAGGACAGAATCCACCAACTCTCCAAAGTGGTCGTTTCATCTGCAGAGAGAGAGAGAGTCTGTCCCTTTCCTCTTTCTTCT